>NC_083481.1:13107023-13162023 GCF_030014155.1 Tachysurus vachellii
TGTCTGTCTAGTGTAACCAAGCCCACCCAAATTAAAGGCAGATTATAGGACAGGAGGGTGGCTTCTCAAGCAGCCTCTAATTGAGTTGGAGAAATAAGAAGGAAATTAATATTCTCTCCAGTAAGACAACGTGAGAAAAAAAAAGAGAACGGCTTTTTTTAGAGAGAAAATGACAAGGTGCTGAAATAGAACCTTGGGGTGAGGGGAGGGAAGGGAAGGGAAGGAAAAAGGAAAGGAAAGGAAAGGAAAGGAAAGGAAAGGAAAGGAAAGGAAAGGAAAGGAAAGGAAAGGAAAGGAAAAAGTCATATACTGTAAGAAAGAAAGGAAAGGAAAAGAAAGGAAAGGAAAGAAGTAATATAAGTGGAAAGCAAAGGGAAAATTAATATAAGTGTAAAGGAAAGGAAAGGAAAGGAAAGAGTTATATAAGAAGGAAGGGAAAGGAAAAGTAATATGGAAGGAAAGGAAAGGAAAGGAAAGGAAAGGAAAGGAAAGGAAAGGAAAGGAAAGGAAAAGTTATATGGAAGAGAAGGGAAGGGAAGGGAAGGGAAGGGAAGGGAAGGGAAGGGAAGGGGAGGGAAGGGAAAAGTCATATAATTGGAGAGGTGAGGAGGGCAGTATTTTGAGGAGACATACAGGAGAGAGATAAACATAAAAGGCTCTGAGTTATTAGTGTCCTGAAATCTTCTCTCAGTAAGCTAAGAGCACACAGTAAGCTTTGTAAGTAAGTAAGTTTTAGCAGGATTCTCAGATTTCCTGCCATTAAACAGAAAGGAAATGTCACTTGTGTTTCCAACTCTGATATACTTTTTTGACTCCTACCTTTACCTCTGTGTGCACACAGACTACTATCCTGCTGCAGAGAAGTGGGCTTCAGGTACCAGAACATGGGCCTGGGTCTAATTTAAACAGGGGCATCTGCTGATTAACTGCCATGGTCAAAGCCACTTTAACTAAGTATATTACACATCTTCATTTTAATGTGTAATTTAACTTCCCTTAAATTGAACATTGTGCTCCTTTCATAAAGCCGAGTGCGGAAGAGATTAAACTTTAAGCCATTATGTCTCCATAAAAGAAGATTCTTCCCCATGTGGAATTAAACTATATTTTCTCGCTGATGACTTCTATGCAGACAATGTCGGGAAGCGCCGATTGGTTTTTCTTCACCTAGAGTGCAGTGAAAAGAGGTCCATTCCAGAAAGACAATGAAGCCGAACGGTGGAGTCAAAGGCTTTTCACCAAGGAGGGGGATGTGGACCCCTGAAAAATAGGTCACTAGGACCAATCTTATGGAGCTGTATGGTAAAGACAAATGGATTTTTTCTCTTTTTTTTTCCTTGAACAGAATAGATACAAAGAATAAAATCTATTTCAGCTGTCTATATGCCCGTTTCCTTTTCCATTTCTTTTTCGATCCATCCGTTGATATTCTTTGCCTGATGCGCTTGGGCATTTTTCCTACTTTTGTATTACAATGTCAGCTTTAATGAGTGTAATGCAAAAGCTCTTTACCGAAACTGCTTTTTTTTAAGTAATGGAGAACCAAATACCTGCAACAGCAACACAAGAGTAAAGTAACAGGAAAGCGATAAAGCCAAGAAGTTGCTTAAACACGGAGAGTAGAGTATATAGGAAGCTTTAAAGTAATGCATTACGTAAAAACAAGAGAGAAAAAGAAAGACAAGGAGGACTAGCCAAGGAAATATGAGAGAGTGGGAAAGCCAGGGCATATAAAACAGAGAGAAAGGGAGACAGGTGAATATGAAAGTAATGGAAAAGGACAGAGAATCAGAGGAGGGGTGAGTGAGAGATGAGGAATATGAGAGGGAATGAGAGAAGCTATAAAATAAAGAGATAAAAAGATCTCAAAAAAAAAAAAAAAGACGGAGAGCAAAAGGGAAAGATATGCTGACTATGAAAAGTAAAGAGAGAAGCTATTAAAAAACAAAAAAGAGGAATGAGAGGTATTATAAAAAGAGAGGAAATGCAGCAGGAAGAAACAGGAAATATGAGACAAATTGGGGAACATGAGAGAGTGAAAGAGAGATGATATAAAAGACTGAGACAAGTGGAATATGATCCAGAGATGCGATGAGAAAGAGATGCTGCAGATCAGTTTTTTTTTTTTTTTTTTTTTATTCTGGAGACAAGTTGCAGACCTGCGTTTCAAATTTGCCACGGAGTCAAAATCTGGTCACGGGTTGGAAGCTTCCACAAACACACATTACATCTCATGCCTTAATGCCTGGCTTTGTTTGCTATTCTTCTTCATTTATTTTCTACATGACTGCAGTTGCCTCAAAGCTTTGTTTACTGTTGTGGTAAATCGTTGAGCTTTTACTGAAAAGGAGATTGAGCAGCAACAGATGAGCTTTTTGCAGTAAGATCTTATAAACTGTATGCACAGTGGATATAAAAAGTCTACAAATGGCCATGTTTTAAAATGGCTTGGTGTGAGGTGAAAAAATGAAAGCAAAAGAAATCATGACAAAACTTCTTTTTATCCTTCATTTGAAATTCTAACAATCAGAACCATGTTAGGGAGAACAAGTTGATATGTTGGAAAAAGTGGATATGATAGTGTTATTTTCTTTGTGTAGTCTTTTTATATCATACCGGTTTACTCCATTATAGCCACTATAGAAAATAATCCATTATAAATATTGCTATATGTTTTCTTGTTTCGTTGCTGATTAGCTAGCTCAAATTCATCATGTGACCATGATCCTATTCGTGGTGCATCACTGTGTCATGCTTTTTACATTCGTGTCAAGGAGTAGAAGAAGTGGATTCAAAAACAGTAGGTATATGTGGTCTATTCCTTTCTTTCTAATAAGCTACATTTTATTATTGTTAAATCCACACCGTTAGAGGAACAGAGTGGTGTAACAGGTAGCCTTGCAGCCTCACAGCTCCAAGGTTACTGGTTTGATCCTAAGCTTGGGTTAGTTTCCTCTTGTTCTCTTACATCTTCTATCTGTTTGTGAGTAACTGTTTGTGAGGATTTTATCCATTTTTTTATCCAGCTTCCTCCCACTGCAGGTAAACTAGGTGTGAGTAAACAGTCCAGTCCTACCAGAACAGTCACTAGATCCAAGGTATACCTGACCAACATGCAAACCACTTTAATTGACAGTAATTCTATCTAACAGATATGATAAATGTCCAAATTATTGAGAAATGAAGCTTCTTTGGAGCATCAGTTGTTAAAACATTGGTCTCAGCTGCCATCATTGGGTCCTTGAGCTAAAGAGTCTTGAGGATGTCAACCTCAAGACATCCAAAATACCTCAAGGATGTCAAAATACTGTATATATTAGTATTTATGATCATTCCAAATTGGGCTATTGAATACATGAACTGTTTTTTCCCCCAAGATCTGTGACATCTTGTAAGTCATACAAGATAAGATAAGATAAGATAAGATAAGATAAGATAAGATAAGATAAGATAAGATAAGATAAGCCTTTATTCGTCCCACAATGGGGAAATTTCTCTTTACAGCAGCAGAAATATATAAAAAAGAATAAAGAATAAAGACATAATATAATATACAGTATATACAAAAACAAAAATGTATAAAAAGAGTAGTGGTTACACATTTTTCAAAATTTCTGTTATTGCACATGTTTAAAATACTTTGTTAGTGTTTATTATTGCAGCTAAACAGTAATAACAGTGTGTATTATGGTGACTGGTTCACTGGGAGCAGCTTTGATTGTAAAGTCTTATAGCAGCAGGGAGAAAAGACCCTTCTGCAAGCAAGCAAGACAACTAACAATGAAATAAATAGTATTTACATGAGAATAAGCAAAATATTGCATTCTATACACAGAATACCAAGTGACATTCACTCAGCAATAAAAAGTCTGACTTGTTATACTTTTCGGTTGAAAGCAAAACGTACACAATGCTTTAAATCATGAAACATGTATGTATTGGGTTGCAACAGGGAAGAGAAGATGAACAGTGTTGATACAGCCATATAAAGTACTTCTATGCTGTATACAGTATGCCGTTTGAATATTGGGAAACCTTTTGGCTACTAATTCGTCCCTCATTTGGTCACATGCTAGATCCAACCACGATTTTCCCATGAAGCCATATGCATCTTTTTGACTTGAGGATCATGCAGCATTACAGAGCAACGTATAACATTTGGAGGAAAGTGCTGTCTACCCTCTTCCACATACATGAGCTCATATGCACCTACAACTGGTTAGTCTCGCTCTGATTGACAAGAGACTAAATTTAACTTGGGAATTCATAGTCCATTCATTAATACTACAGACAAGTGCAGTTAGGACAATGAGCATGGTTAATTCAATTTTTTTAGAAAGCTTTGTTTGTATTAAATACAACAAAATCAGTCGCTCTCCTCCCAACGTTTGAATGAATTCAGATTGGGTTGAGATGTGAGTGGTCTTCATTGGCTGATCCAGTTTTCAGCAGCAAACCGTTCACCTTAAATAATACAAGAGTTGAATGGCTAAGGTCCATTTTGTGTTAATGTCACTCATGGAAACTATTAAAGGAAGATTTTGGAGAGAAAATGAAAGCCTGTCTATGACAATATGTTCGCCCTTTTTCTGCGTGGGAGAACGAAACATGTGGTTGAGTCTTTTTATGCTGTCGATTATAAAGAATTTCGTCAGCGTAGGCTGTGAAGGATAATTAATGTTACAAGATATGAAACTTAAAGGACCATAGCATGGGTGAAAACCTTTTATTTTATATGTCTGCCACTTACAGAGCTCCCAAGTGGTCTAAAGCATGTGAATAATGATGAGTATGACATTCTTTCTTTCAAAAATTGATCAAAAATGTGAGAACATGTGAGACTATTGACATTCAGTGTTGCTCTGGGTGGACTGGCTTCTGGTATTGGAGATATTAATAACATATTTAAACTTTAAAGAGACTTTTATTTTGAAGCAAGAGCATAAATAGTGAAAATCTATTAAATATTGTTTCCTTTTCAGAAGTAGAGGAGCTAATGTCTGGCCCACTGACTCCACCTAAATAACTGACTTTCAGTCAGATCCATAAAGACATGGACATTGGAAGTTTTAATTATAGTTAGGGTTGAAATTATGACAATAATGAGCATGAAAATGCATACTTTAAGGTTTAGTTTAAGGTTTTTTTTTTTACATCCAAATTAGGTGAATGTTCATTTTTAATACTGATGTCAGGATCTCCAGATGTTTGCTTTCTTTCCAGGTGATGCTTTACTAGGAATCCTTCCTTTAGGATAATCCTTCCCTTATCTACTGTATACGTTTCTCTTCTTGTCATTCTGGTGCAAATTTAGCTTTGTCGCATCTTGTTTTTACAGCATTGTACAAGCTTTTATTTTAGTAGTTTTTGGCCATCATGTCCTCCTGTTTTGAAGCTTATTAATGATTTACATCTTGGTAAAAACTCACAGTTTACTATTGGTGAAGCCTTCTCTTGATTTTTGGCTTTACACCTACTTATAATGTTGATCTGGAAAAAAAAAAATCTTCACAAGGAAAAGAATTAGTCTGTTGTTTTCCAGCGTCTCCGGTCCTTTTGATGTTACTGAGCTCACCATTGTGTCTCTGTGTGTTATTTGGACTCACCTAATGTTTTTGCTATCTGTCTGATGAGATTTGTTTTGTTTTTTAACCAAAGTGGCAGCTCTTTGGATTTCATAGTGAGAATTAACAGCAACGTGAAATGATCTCTAAACCATTTATCTTTAATAATGAGGTAACAACACAAACCTGGCCATGAAACAACTGAGCAGCAAATTGTCCATTTACTTTAGGTCCATTTAAAAGTGTATTGATTCTTTTATCATTCACATGATTCTTACATACACAAACTACAAACTGTATGACATGCAGTGAAATGCTTTTCCTAATGTCTGTGACATAAAAGTTGACTAAGAAAAGAATTAAAATGAAAATAGAATTTAACTTTAATGCTGGGAAAAGAAAAAAGATATATAGAAAATAGACAAATATATATTTTGGCTAGATAAGAAAGTAAAGTTACCAGACTTTCACTTTATTTAATGGACCAACCAAGACGGAAGGTTAGGAGGGGGAGGTGTTAGTGGAAAGCATATTTCTTCAATGTAAACATTAAAAAGAACTTAATAGAAAACACAGGATTGCACATGCTGCTGAAAAGGCAAGACAAAGAAAGTTTTATGCAAATATAATTAAGCCGTTTGCCGAGTTATGATAATTAGATGTTTACTGCAGACGGATGTGCAATGCTCCATTACAAAGACGAAATGTAAACAGGCATCTCAAGGCTACACTGAAAGTACAGCATGGAAAAAAGGAGGACTCACAGCCTTGTTCTATGTGATGTGCAAGCGACTCAATTTATCAAGACCCTATTGTTGAGAGAGGCTAATTAATTTGTTTGTGTGATTGCTTTTTCCTGCAAAGCACACAGTGGTAAAAACAAAGCTGATAACCTCAGTCGCCTCTGAAAGAGACTCATAATCCCTCAAAAGAGAAAGTTTTCATTAAACCGTTTCTAACTCTTGCAGGTTTTTTTTTTGTTTTTTTTTTTTTAAATTATGCAGTGGCTTTTGTTAAGCAACCAATTTACTAATAGACAGAAGCTGTGGGGATAACAAAAAGACTGCATATGTGTGTGTGTGTGTGTGTGTGTGTGTGTGTGTGTGTGTGTGTGTGTGTGTGTGTGTGTGCATGGAGAAATGGACACAATGAATTCTTTAAAAAAAATCTCTTTTTTTTCCACAGATATTAAAAAATACATGAAAAATAAACAGATAAATAAAACAGTTAATTATTATGTTTTATATAATACAAGGTACAAAGCATAGAAGCACTGTATACACTAATCAGTAGGAATACTTTTTTCTTTTTTTCTTTTATAAATGTATTTATTATCCGTTTATACAAACATTCTTATTGTCAGTATTTTAATGAATACCATCCCTAAAGTGAAACATGGTGGTGGAAGCATTTTTTGAGATTATTTTTTAAATATCTGCTGACAAATAATACATCTGGATTTTGAATAGATATTGTATTGTAAAGAATAAAGGTTCTTAAATGGTTCTTTGTCAGTGTTATGCTTCTATGGAGAACCTTTAAAATCCATGAAATTGTTTTATTGCAAATAAAGGAAAATGTTTTTTCTATACTATAAAAATGTTTATTATGGCACTAAGAAAAAGGGGTTTTCTTTTTAAGTAACCATAACCATTTATGTGGAGTCATAAATGGTTCCTCTATGGCATGACTGCGAAAACCCCATTCCGTTCATCCTGGTACATTTATTCAATCAAAAATACTTGCTGGAACAATCTCTGTAAGTGTCATTGGTAATTTAGACAATACTGATACATTTTAAGGGGTTTGAATATTTTTTCAGGACACTGTACAACCCTCTGCCTTTTCATCTAAAAAAAATCTAAAAATAAATAAATAAATAAATAAAATAAAAATAAAAACAAACAAACAAAAAAAAAAGACAATTAGACAAAAAGCCAAGTTTGCCCATTTTTCTCTTCAGTATTTATTGCATCTCATGGAAGAGATTTTAGAGTTTCAGTCTACACTAGATTTTTAATGACTTTCATATAATGATGGGTGTTTTGTTTGTCTAAAATTGAGTCTTGACTCAGAAGCTAATATATAAATACAAAGTAAACCAAAAAAGGGTCATCCTTAAACTGATTGAAATTAATCATTTTAATTAGACACCTACAGACATGGTTTAAAACCTTGCATTTTCATTTGGTGTAGTTTATACTGTATGTGCCATAATAGAGTTTTTTATAAATAAATTGATGAAATCCATGTATTCGTTCTATGTTCTAAAAAACGCTAGGGCTAGTTAGCAGCTGGTCATTATTCCAGTAGTGACTATTTAAATATACAGAAATTGTAAACCATGTGAAAGATTTGATTCTAAAAATATCTCTTGGTAAAAAAAATAAATCTTTTGTTCAAAATAAGGGACTGCCGGGAAGTTTTCCAAGTAGTAAAAAAGGGATTGCGGAAACCAAGGTCTTTTTGGTCATATCTAGATTTGGTTCAAGCAGTTACACTCTCAGTTGTTGATCACACGTTCCAGCCCCAACACTGCCAAGCTGTCACCATTGGGCCCTTGAGAAAAGCCCTTAACCCTCACTGCTCCAGGAGCGCTGCATCATGGCTGACCTTGTGCTCTGACCCCAATTTTTCCAAAAGTTGGGAGTATGTGAAGAAAGAATTTCAGTACGCTATAATGTACAGTATATGTGACAAAAATATGTGCAGGTTTGTTGAGATAATGCAGCAAAGAGCAAAGTGGATTATATGTAATAATAAATGATCTACATAAACGTACATTCACTGAGGTACAGTAGTAGAGATAGATGAAATCTCCAGTGTTAAACAACAGGATGAACTCTGACAGTATTCACAATAATAGAGGTGAAAAGAATAAAGGTCATCTGAAATAAAGGCAGACTGGGGTATTTATTACAGCATCAAGCATCTCTATATGACATTGGTGGATTGTCTTGAGATGCACGCATATGTGCACAAGAAGGAAACTAAGTGCCTTCTGCATTGCTGTCAATCATACAATTACAGAATTCATTAAAAATATAATAAATATGAATCACACATGTTTATTGAAACATGACTATTAATTACAACCCCATGCATTTATTCATATCATCCACACTATTACCCGAGATTCGTTCAAGATGCTGTATGTCATCTAGGGACTTTTTTTTCTGCACCAATCTATGAAGCATTAGGAGGAAGCCAATATTACCACCAAAGCACAAAGCACATTTGTAAAATAAGGCATCTTTTTTAGTCATTTTTCCCCCTTTTTTTTCATAGATGCATTTATAGAATGGATGATTTCTCTAATGTACTGCTTAAAAAGCCAGAGAATGCATAGCTTGAAATGACCAAGTCTGGCACCTGCTTTTAGCTAATATCTGCCAGATCTGTAAAATCGAATGTATTACGTGGTCCATTATTTGTGCAACTGGTGTGAGGATGCTGCCTAACATGAAAATAGCAAGCTGTAAATTAGTGTTGTCCTGCTCTAAAATAATTACAGCCATTCCCTCCTTACCGTTTTTGATTATATTGATTGCAAATGCACGGAAGCGACGGATCCTTTCAGAGAATACAACAAAGATATAAATCATGATTTGAGTTATTAATATCTGCCGCGCTATTAGTTCAGTGATTTATGGACCTTTACAAAGAGGCTGATTAGAGAGGTGAGGTTGGGTAATCTTCTGAGAGGGTGCTTATTAACACATTATTTTAGCATGAGAATATCAATGAATGCAGCCTTATCGTTATTGACGTCCCTCGAAGAGCTGGGTGTGAAGATACAGTCGTCTCTTCGGGTTTTGTCTGTGTTGTATGTATGTATGTCTATGTGTATCTCTGTTCTATAGAGACAGAAAGCTATAATCAGGGTCAGATCTTCTCTAGAGACTTCTGGTACATAGCTTAGAGAAGAAAATTTTGTTTCCTGTTAAACAAGTATAATACTTCACAATCGCACAGCCACAACTCATCCAATTCCTAACCCAATGAGCTAACTGGGCTTTGTGTCATTTAATGGTGCATCTGAAGTAAAAACCTTATTTATTCCATTTAACTTGCAAAGCATCCTCCTCTTCCTCCTCCTCCTCCTCCTCTTTCCCCTTTGTACCACTCAGATACTCATCAGAATGACTAAAGAAAAAAAAAATTGAATTACAAAAAAAAAAAAAAAAAATTAATCCTTAATCCCTTGCAGGTGATCGGGACCACCGGTGCTGCTTGGGCAGAACCGGATAAAAAGAAACGGGAGGAAAAGCACAAATACACTGCATTCAGGACCCCTCCTTTCTCTGTCCATCAGCTTAATCTTTTCATTCTTTCAATACCTGAACATAAAGTTACTAAAGCAACCGCTTTCACTGATGGCTTGGCTCAAAAAATTACTCTTTTCACGTCTCAGACACATACAGTATACTGTACATGAATCGCCGAATCGCTCTGGGTTTTCAGTCGTTTTTTTAATCTATCTGCATTTACAAAATTCACTTGCCATAGATAATGGTAAGGAACTGGCCATAAAGATGTCAGGCCTTAGTGAACCAGTATTCACACTAGTCAGAAAAAAATCTGTTATGTGCAGTATTAGGAATATCGTTTATTTTTTATAATGCATGGAATTAAATAAAATTGGTTAAAGATGATAAGCACCTTTTTCTCATCATTGACAACACAGTTCCACTTCCCCACCATTTATTCTAAACAAATATGACATGAGTCATTTTTGGAAGGAGTCTCCAGTGTCAGTGCTTTGTTAAAAGCTGTAACTTGATGATGGAAGTCTTTGTGTTTTCTTGGACAAGCAAAGAAATTAAGCTTGTGACCCCAAACCAATAAACATAGTATATCGTCGCTGTCGGGCGGAAACCTCGTATGTCCAAATTTGGTCAATTTCATATTTTTTCACATATCGATGCTATTGGTCAGTCCCCACGTGGGTCTGTTATTTTTACAAGTTATTAACCAATCTAAAGTCTTGAAAATAGCTTGAGCACAAATCTCTTAACTCCATTGGACACTTCAACTGTCCACCTCTTTCTCACTCCGTGGGAGAGCTTCACGGCATATTTCTCCTTAATAAGAGTCGCAACGAATCAACACGTCTTCTGAGGTAAATGTCTTCAAAACACTGGGCTCAAAGAAAAAAAAATCTTGACCCCCACTAGTTCTGGTGCTCGTCTGAGGACAGGAATTTAGCGCAAGACAATCCACTGCAACGTGGACTAAACCCTGTGCACTGCAGATAAGGTACAGGTACAATTTCCTGAAAAATAACGGTTTTGGAGATACGAGGATTCCACCCGACAGCAACAAAATTTTACATAGATTGTCTTTTGAATGTCGAGAGAATTCATTCTGCTCAAATTTTTCCTGACATGTCCTCTGTGACCTCATATAAGAAATATTTTTGGAAAGTGACATAGGAGGGCCTTTCCACACATCTGGTAAGTGTGAAAGACACATGTGTTGTATAGTAAGAAACCCAGTCCCTAATCAAGCCTTAACCTGGCACCTTAACACCACAGCGCCTGTCCTCCTTCACACATAGCATGAGCATTGTCACTGGAAGTGTGGAAAACAGGAGGCCATGAGATGAACTCTCACCTGCACCAACGTCTTTCTCTATTCAGATCTCATCTCGCAAAGAAGAACAACAGGAGACTGGAGGAGTGCCTACACGAACTCATAAAACTTCAGAACAAAGCAGAAGCCCTCACTTTTGATGGTGAAGTCACATACATGTGTGATAAGCACTGTACAGCTGTTTATCCTGGCACGCTGTGAAAGCCAGCTGTCTGCCCATGTTAGACTGCCCCATCTGACTGGTGATAACTTATGGCCTAATGGAAAACAACCAACTATCTCTCAGTTGGTCAAAGAAACAGAATGTGCCTGGAATTGGTTTGGCTGGAGGCCACAAACAAATGGACAGAAGCCGTCAGATAGCGACAGCCAAAAGTGTAAGGTGGGCCGGAGACGGTGTAATTGAAAATTGGTGTGCTCTGGGAAGCATGAAGGAAAATCACGTAGCCTGAACCGTATTTTTTCTGACTGATGGATGCTGTACATAAGCAGGGACACGGTGATGGTGAAGACTAGAGAGAAAGACAGAGCAAGTCTCTTTCTCCAAGCTTGTGATCTGATGGCGAGGCTGAGGACAGGGAGGAGAAGAATGCTTAAATGGTGAGAGGTCCGGGGATTGGAGTGTTAAATCCTGTCTGACATGCCTAATGCTTAAATCTTATTCCCCTTTTTACAACAACACAGGATCAACAAAAGCCTCCCCCTGGCCAAAATCCTTTGAGGCAGTGACACAGAAAATTCCCATCCTGGAGCTTCCAAGGGAACAACAAACAGAAGCAGTAAATACAGCTGCATACATTTGGCTAGATAACACACCCTCAACCCCTCCGCACTCTTCTGCACTCCATGCTCTTAGGGCTGGATCAACACTTTTCATGCTTGAGCAGGGCATAGCAACGCATTGACTTTCACAGTCTTGCCCCATGCCCTTCCTGAATGCCCTTGCACCCTCCCTCTCTCTCCCTCTCCCTCTCCCTCTCTCTCTCCTGTGGGAGGGCATAGTGCAGTTAGCTGGAAGTTGGAGAAAGCAAAGAGAGGCCTGGTTGCTTTAGCAACTCCCTTTGTTCTGACATTCTCTCTCATTCTCTCTTTTCCCCTCTCTGTATTTGCAACTTCTTTTTCCCTTTTCCACAGCAGCACAAGGTCGTGTGCCCTGAACACGTGTTTCTTATATGTCAGGTTGATGCTATGCGACAAAAAAAAGAAGAAGAAAAGGAAAAGAAATAGTTGTTATAGAGCACCTAAAAAATCATCAGGCCAGATATAAAGAAATCTGATGGAGATGAGGGAACAAGTGAATAAAATGGAATAAGAGCAGGAAAAGAGGGAAAGAAGAAAGTGGAGGTCTATACATTGCTTCTGTTTGATGTAATCCAGGAAGTTAGCTCTGTAACCCAAGCCCTACGTTTTGAAAACTTGCATAGACGCGAGTTGAAGGAGGCCCTTGTCTGGTGGGTGCAAGTTTTCCACATCTGTCTTCCGCATTGCGCCTGTCTCTATAAACAGCTTTCAAACTTGTTATGGCTGTGTGAAGTTTTTAGGGAACATTATAACACTGATTGCATTTAAGCGTTTAGTCGCCGGTATTGAAGTTAAGAGTGTGAGCAAATTGCTGTACAATATTTTGCAGCCTATGCACATTTTTTTTTTATAGAAATGGTGGTCATTGAACTCACTCATGTTGAACATTATGCCTTCTTTTTGGAATGAAGATTAAATTGCTGAAACATTCTTCATGAATGTTTGTTTATACGTATTAGTTTAAAAACTCCTATCCAGTTCAAATCTGTACCTGATACTGCATTCCACTATCCACTGCAGCACCTGGCAACCCACTGTGAGTTTCTCACTTTCTGTGTAACACCCAAACTAAACAAGTATGAACATCTCCAACAAAGTTTCTTTTCAATATTCACTCAGCTTGCGTCGGCACAAAAACACTGGCCTCGGCCCTACATCGGTCAGAGGTCCTGAGTTCCTCCCAACCACCTCCCTGCCTTATAAGTGTCAAATCCTTTATTGTGCAAATAAGCAAAAAGGAACATGTTTCCATGACCCTACAGTTATTTACATGAAACCTGAAAATATTACATGCAGTACATGAAAATAATACTGACGAACCTTGAATACACTCTAGAAACAGTCCGGTTTTCCAGTAAGGCAATAAAATCCAAAATGTTAAAATATAGAGTTAAGCCCATACATGGTTATGAAGTCTCAAATTGTGATGTCATAAGGTTGAGGTGAGGTTGAGGTTTGAGGTAAAGCTGTTTCCTATACAAGTGTAGAAAAAAGAGGGAGAGAATTCAATGACAAGAGACGAACACGTGTTTTGTAAATGTAACAATATATGGATAAATATATTTTATCTGATGGGAAGTGGAGTTTGAAGTCTGGCCAGATCTGATACACTGATCTGACCAGACATAGCAGCCTAGAAGAACGGACTCCAAGACACATGACTTCAATCCCCACAATGCACCTGCACTTCCAGGTCCATAGATTACACTCACCAGCTCCCGATCACACAGACCCACACTTGCTCTGTGCACGATTGTATACCAATTTTAGTTGATTAATTCTGATCTTTACTCACTGTCTTCTCTCCTGTCTCACTGTCTTGATCTCCTGTCTTCTCTTTAATATCCTCTTGGCTGATCACATGACCTGTGATGACAACAACCATGAGATTGCCTCACATTTCGGACTGCTTACCGTTAATACATCACACTAACCTGCAACTGCATCACCTCACATCTCCCATCTTTTATTATGAAGCCCTGTTTTATTTCTTATGTAGCTAATGACAGCCTAGCAAACGTACAGTTCCAGGCAATATATCAAAGGATAATGCAATTATTCGAGATTCTGCATGATTTCTGTGATTAAATGTAAGCAAATGTGGATTACTGATCATGATAACTGCTTTGTAGAAAGATGCATGATGGATTGATTTGAAATGGATCATAAGGATTTGCCCAAACCTGTTGAGTCCATATCAGCTCGAGTGCACACTGTCATGAAAGCTAAAAAAAAAAAAGGGGGGGCAGAGCAAACACTAAGAAACTCTAAAAGTTATGTAAATATTTCAAAGTTCTTCTTCTCACTCAAATTGTGAATAATATCATTTTAAGAGAATATTGTTGCACTAAATTAGCCTCCTAGTGGTCCAGTGGCAGGATCCCATGCTCTCATTGCCGTGGCTCGTGTTCGAATCCCGGGTAAGAGTTAGCGCTCAGTGCCTAAAACCCTAAAATGGGAGGGTTGTGATAGGAAGGGCATCCGACATAAAACCTTTGCCAAATCTTATATATAGACCATGTGATCCACTGTGGCGACCCCGAACATGGAGCAGCCGAAAAAGAAAAAAAATTGTTGTATTAAATTAAAAAAATTATTCCAGTATAGCAATATGTCCACTAATGTTTTCAGACTGTTGGAGCCCATTTTTTTGGCTAAATATTTTTAATATTTGCACAGATGTTTATCATCCCATTCACCTTTGAAAATGTGACCTGGTATCCATATACATGACATATCTGCCATGACACTGAGTTGTACTATTACACTGTGAATTTGTCATATCCTTTCACTCTGATTCCATATCACACACAAGTGTCAGAGTATTTACAGTTGTTTCATCCACACCGGTGTCCACTTGCACTACGTTATTGGAACATATGGTACGGACTCGTCTTGTTTTTCTGCACCATCCCATCCCATGTTGAGATCACCTATTTAATTCAATTAAAACTTTTAAACACTGTAATTGGAAACAACTGCCTAGGAACGGAGAATTACATAAACACTACTATTTCACCAGATTGTATCTAATATTAGCCATCTGGCCCTTATTAAGGTCACTATAATAATAGCAATGCAAAGAGGGGAAGGCGTATGAGTTGGGAACTTTTTGGGTCCCGTTTTAATTTAAGCAAATAAACAGTGGTGTATTTGTAGTGTATGGCTCAGCTGCAGTGTGATTGTAAAGTTAATATAGCTGAAATTATCTAGCTGTTTTCAGTGACTGGATGGTGAACACATGTTGGTCAGGCCTTTTTTTTTTTATGTTCGGTCTTTATCAATCTTCTATATTGGCATACAGTTTTATCTGGCAAATAAATTTGCAGTTCAGTAGGTTGGCAGATAAGAACAGATGATTGCTGATGTTTTTTAACCCCTTTTTCTTCCCAATGTGTCACATGCCAGTTCCCACCCACCACACAACAGCTACTACTCAAGGAGATAGAAGGCTAGCATGTGTTTATATTTTTCCTAAACACACATGATGGGTGTGACATTGTGACATGGGTGTGACATTGAATTACGATTTGTTCGAAGTTGTGAACACTTTTCTGGGTGATCCCTGATTCCTGAAAACATATTGTTTCAACTATTTTCTATTAATATATGTAGTAAAATATGGAAAATTAGGATTTCACTAATTAAATATGCATACATTTTCATAGTAAAAAAAAAAAGATTAAAAGCCGATACGGTTTAATAATAATCAAGCACAGAAATCATTTTATTACATATATTTAATTTTTATTCATTTTGTGATGAATGTGTAACCTTGAAATTGCCATATATTGATGCTTCCGAACCTCAAATCTGCTCCTGTGCCCCTTTACATAACAAAAAACAACGGTATAATAATAATAATAATAATAATAATAATAATAATAATAATAATAATAATAATAGATATGAGAATTGTTTTTTATTTTAAAAAAATTGTGAATGTGAACTGTTGGTGTTTCAAATACCATGGAAAATACCATGGACTATTAGCAAAAGATTTTTAATTTTAATTAAAAAAAAAAAACAACTATAAATAAGTCAATTGAACAACATATAAAACAACAATGGACTTTATAAAGTTTATTAAGGACATCAGCTTGTATATTTTAATTATCAAAAATCGTATACGGTATATTAAAACAAGGAGTTTCCAGGGATTTATGACATGAAGTGGGTGGAGCTAAGGCCTTCTACCAATTGTCTGTTCCATTTTTATTGCTTTACTTTAAGCAAAGACAAACTGTATGTGTAAATGGTTGACGTGACAAATACATTTAATTATATTTGCCCGGCAAGTCCAACACAAAATAACCCATGACTCTGAAATTCTTTTTTAAACAAATGAATCAAAATAAATTGAGTAAATAAAGACAAGTTTGGGGGTGGATTCACACAGGCAACTCAAAACCCAAAATCTGTGGACTCATAACAACATAATCATGCCTTTCAAAGTCAATTTGCCTTCTGATTGATTACAGCGTGTAGATCTGCTTAAAGAAGATATCATGCACACAAGTGAAAAGCAATTAATTTTAGGCTTTGTAAGCATGCACATTCTCCTGCTTATTGAGGGAAACAGAGGGAAACCAATTGCAGACTTCGATTCGTAACTGACTTTAAATGTCACGCACAATCTAGTGTCTTCAGAATTAGGCTGCTTGGGAAAATGAGGATTGCTCCTACATGCATCATTAAGGAAACATATGAGATGATTAGGAAGGGAGACGATCTGTGTCACAGCTCTTCTTCACACGAAAGACTGTAATCCTCCAAAATTTTTGCCAGAATTCAGTCACATTTACAGTCACAATGCAAACGATGAGATCTTACCAAGAGCAAATAAGTTAACTATGAGCAAATGTTTCATTGTTGAAATGATTTCTCATTATGAGACTATTATGCAACAAAAATAAAAACACTAAGCTCATTACTAAACCTCATTCGTGCATGTTCAGTAAAAGCTTATCTTGGTGCTTGTTCTTTAAACATACACACGAGGTAGAAACACACTCTTGATGAGATGCTAGTGCTTTGTGTTGCAACATACACACACATATACAGACCAATTCCTCTGGTATAGCTAGTGCACATACTAGCTGTGTTTATGTGGGGCCTTGAAGGTAGAAATGCAAACAAAAACTTGAGAGTAAAATCAAACCAGGGACCCTGGAACCGTGTGGCAGCAAAGGCAACCTGTTGCACCATCATAATGCTCCTATTATTATGCCACTGGACCAACTATTAAAGAGGTCGCATTTATGTAGAAGCAATATGAATTGGGGGTCGGGGGTTTGATTCCAACCTCAACCCTGTGTGTGTTTTATCCATAGGGGTTTCCTCCAGGTACTCCGGTGTCCTCTTCCAGACCAAAGACATGCGTTGTAGGATGCTTTGCATCTCTAAATTGTACCTTGTATGTGTGGTGGTTGATTGGAATTATTAGTTTATGATTAGTTGGCACCCTATCCAAGGTGTCCCCTGAGATAGACTCCAGGCTCCCCGAGACCCTGTATAGTAAAATGATACTAAAAAAAGATCTATCTATCTATCTATCTATCTATCTATCTATCTATCTATCTATCTATCTATCTATCTATCCTTTTGTTTTAAATGGAGTAAACTAAGCATGAGAAATACACATTTTTTTTACACAATACACAAATACACATTATTTTTTTGATAAATACACATTAATGGAAAAACAGCTTTAATCTTTTCTCTTTAGATACCCAAAAGTTTAAGAGGCAATAACATTAATAAGATTTAAAGAGAAACATGTAAATCCACGCGGGGATCAACAGGCCAAATGCCGTCTGCCTGTGGAGTCTCACAGATTGGTGCAGATCTGATCTGGCTTGTCAGTTTATAAGTAAAACAGCTTCCTTTGAGTTGAACAAAAGGAATTTAATCCACGGTAATACGGTTAGCCATAGATTATTACAAAAGACTATAAGGAAAATAGTGTTTATCACATTGATCGGATCAAAATTACAAGCAAGGGTGTTATTAATATTGATTAAACCTTTGAAACAGTTTTCAGCCCCTTAGTGCTAGTATGTGAGGCCTCTGATCAGTCTTGGTATCAGTTTGCTCAAAGCTTTTTTTTTTTTAAATTAGAAAATACTTTTCTTTTTCTCACATCACGAATTGGATTTTTTTTTTTTGTAAACATTTCTGAATAAACTTTGAGCAAAAAGCAAATAACAGTAGAAAATGATCCAGTCATGAAATGTCTTATAATAATAATCCAAGCATCAAGTTTAACTTTGGATTGATTTCTTAACTGGACTTTTTCGTTCAGCAAGCTATTTAAAAATTCATTTTTTATCCTTCAAAAAAAAAAAAAAAAATACAGAATATGTTGTGTTTTCGAGGTCACAGCAATTGTCCTTGAGCTTCTTAGGCTATAAAACTGCAGTATACAAATAACGATATGTTTCTCATGATGAAAAACAGCTTTGTGAGACATGTTTGCTACATCAAATAGTTTGATTTACATTATTTAGTTGTAAAGAGGGAAACATGACCTTCCTTGCTCCTACAGACACTGTGGGCTGCTCAATATTGTAGTAGTTGAAAAAATTTTTAAAACCTGATTAACAGGCAAAAAAACATTTAAATAGATTTAAAATGGATATGAAATTGCGCCGTGAACCCCAGCCCTTTCTTTAGATCTGACCCTTCTCCTTGAGGCTATGTGGATAAGACTATACAATTCACAGCAGTGACAGTAACCATACAATATCCATACATCAAACAGTGTCAGGATGTTTGAGATCGTAGAAGGATGTCGTATCCGCTTTCCTCTTCTACCTGCATCTAGTAGGCAAGCAGGGACATGCTGAGGAGCTGGAGCACATCTTACAGGGAACAAGATTTATATACCGTTGATCAAATTGCAGCTGAGTTATGGCCGGAGACTTCCACCCCCTCCTGCTTTTTGTCCCACGGCAAAGCGCTATATCACCTTCAGCCTGACGGGCAAAACGTCTAACTCTCAAATCAGACATCCATTACTGAATAATAGAGCCAAATGAAGAGGTAGAGTTTCCCTGTGGGGGATTAGCCTGTAGCATAATTTATAATCCGTAACATGTACGCAGAGTCATTCGTAGCCTTTACCCAGGCAGTACACTTGTCAATCAATTGGAGGAATCAATGGAGGAAAACAAATGGTGATGAATGAGATGGGGTGTTGTTCATGTTTGAAGTGCTCAAGGCTTTTTTTTTATTTCTTTTTTTTTACTCATGAGCTTGTGATTATAGCTATTTAATTGTGAGCCACATTACCGCAACTGAGTGTTAATACTACGCACTAGTAGTTCGAGGTTTTCGAGGCACAAAGTTATACTCAAGGGTAGAAAGTCACAAAGTACTCGAATACCATGGATCTGTGTAACAGTACGTTTTTCAGTAAAATTAACTCAGTGGTTTTACTTCACTTTTTTTTTTTTTTTGCTACATTTATTTTTGATCACTGTTACAGAGTAGAATATACAAAACTAGAAGACTACACCAATTAAAATACAATATGTGCATATGTTAAATAATTACTTTTCAAGACCTGATCAGAATAAAACAGATTCTTGCTCAAGGTCCCCTCATCAGGCATCAAAGTCTAGTCAGAAGCAGCAATGTATGAGACAGTGGAGACATATGAACAGGTCTGTCCCATTTATCAGGTATCTTAAAATATCTTTTGAAATGCTTTAAAGTAATCTGTAATGATGATCTGCGAATTTTCCAACCCAGAATCCACTGAGATATTCGGCAGTAAATTGTACAAGTAAGCCTTTAGCTAGCTGAGTGAGCTGGAGTAACTAGCTTGAGAATAAAAGCTCTGTGTTGAATTTTAGAAGTCACATTTTCTTTGTTCACTACAAAGTCTACATTTAGAAGTGATAGCATTTTGTGTGACTAACACTCAGGATGCTACATAGCTAACTGAGTAGCTAGAAAGCTGTAATATTACTTTTCTTTATAAATACTATATCAAAACTTGGTAAAGAAACTTGCTCCAAAATGCATTGCTCAAATATAGAACTTAGAAAAAAAATATTCTCTAGCAGTTTTCTTAACCGCATATTTTACTTAAATTAATTATTACTACTAATAATATTAGTACTTTTACTCAAGCCAGTTTATTTTGAACACTTTCCCCCATTGTTTCAAGTCAATTCATTTTGAGTAACAATGGAAATTGTTGCAAAGCAGCTTAATAGGAATATATAAATTCAGAATGTAAATTAGAACTTTCTGAATTTAAATATATCTCTAATGAGCAAGCCAGAGGTGATAATGGCAAGGAAAAACTCCCTGAGAGGACATGAGAAAGAAACACTGGAGAGTGTGACCTTAAAGCAATTTTCAATTTTCCAAGTGCAATTTTCAAAGTTTTTCCACTGGTTATACTGTGTATTCAGACCAACTCTAAAAAGTGACCAATAATTAAACCCTGCGCTACCCCTAAGGACAGTAAACACTTTTAAATCCTATTTATGCTTTGCAAACAGTTAACGCACATCATCGAATGAGGTCTGATCAGTTATCATTAACGTGCAATCAGCATTGCTGCCGTTCTTCTAAGTTCTCAGCATTAGTGACAATACAGGAAGCATCATTTGGCCTGCGCCCTGCATACGAATACCGCCGGTGTTTGTTCAAAAGCATGACATGCGCCGAGACATGTCAAAATTAAAATTGGACCAAACACAGATGCAATTAAAATGCAAATTCAGGAGATGAGAAATTCAAACTCAGATACAGCCTACGGTAATGTGGCCAATCAGCTCGCATGCATGGTGATCAAATAAGCCCTGTGGTGTGACATGGTCAACGTCTCTGAAAGTGTAGTATACAATATGATTATGGCATCATAATCTGTGTCCTGCTCATTTTGACCACAACTTTATAAGTAAAGCAGCACTAAATAATTGTTTAATCCTGTTCAGTAGTGCTGGGGTTATTGCCTAAGATACAGTGCCGTTTCCAGTGAATGGGGCTAATAGGGGTTGGGGGTGTTTGGTACCTAAGTGGGTCGGTGACTCACAGATTGTTGGACTCTAAGGAGTCTGGTGGACTAGTCTCCATTATTAGCCCTTAATCTTAACGGTGTTGGTACAGGGACACTAGCAGGTCTCCCGGCACTAAAAAACATTAAAAACTGCTCACCAGGGGAATGATCACTGCATTCTTATGTTCCAATGAGATTATGGAGTGAAGAAACTAGAGTGTATATATATTAAATGAACCAAGGGAATGTCTTCTAGGAAACAAATAGGACGAAGGCACAAAAAAAATAATGTGCTTCTGTACAGGTGACTCATAATGGCTGTCTTTCAACAAGGTTAAACTCAGAAGCAAAGGACGCACAGCGTTCAATGTGTAACACAGCAAAGTACTTAACCAGACCATTACAGAGCACACAGTATCTCATGTCTTTTCACTGCGCTCTTAATGGCAACTACATTAGAGGCCAGAAAAACGTTTTTAAAACTCTGATAAAAAAAATTATAACAGTTAGAACTGATTGGGCTCAAAGATACAGGTATTGTGTTGTGCTGGGTTGTGTATAATAAAAAAAAAAAAACCTTTAGGAGCGGCAATCATTTTTACACTGAACTTAAACTTGACCAAATCAAGATGCATACAGCTTACTACTACATACTGCTGGAAAGTATATTTCCCATCTCTGAATAAAGTGTAGAATTATTAATACAAGGAAGAAAAGGGAGAAAAAGGAAATTCTGTCTGTATACATGAGCTAAAATGGCATTACTGAAAGCTGGACTTGTTCAAACAGGAGCAGTGCACAATGCTAACTGATTATCCTTCTGTCAGCAATACACAGATCTGTAAGTTCCAAAATGACAAGGAAGTGTTGAAAAGTTTACAAACTGGGTTTTGAGTAACTAAAGGTCACTAACAAGTCCCCTCCTCTTTTCCAAACTTCTGATGATCTATTTTCCATATTTAATGCTCTCTAGATTTGTCCCTCCTACAAATAGCACACTGGTCTCTTTACTGATTCCCTCTGTAAATTGCATTGGTATCAGTGGACCACTGCTCACAAGAAGGGCTCATTTCCCTCAGGTTTGGCGCTATAACTCTCGGTACATCATTAGACACTTCTAAAAATGGAGGAAACTTCATACATCTATGTCAATTAGGTTCAAAACAAATTAGTGCATATACAAACATAACTGTCTGAACAAGCACAAGTAACAGTTAGAGCGCTGTACAACTGACTTTTGACTCCTTACAACATTCTAACTTAGAGAATAGCATTTTAAATTTAAAAAATTAGTGACAGCTAGAATTGGTTACTTAACTAGTAATTTACACAATGCATATGTAAGGAAAGTAGTTAACACCAAAACAGATGGTGGGGTGCATTTAATATTTTTTTCACTTAATGTGACTTTAATTGACTTCACTGGCTAGTCATGCACAGTGCACAGTCATTTCTTTGGCATGCAACGATACAGCATTTAGCAGTTTGTTCTTTACAAGCAGGTGTGATTAAGCTCTCGACTTTTATCTGCATGGTCTTGTGCAATGTAACTGCTGCTACATGACTTGGGGGTGGGGGGGGTGGTATGTTTGTAATCAATAATATTAATATTATGACAACATCACATAATTATAAAAATATGGTAAACTGTATGAATAAAATTCCGAAAGATTCAATTTTCTTTCTGTTCTTTATTTAAATTTATTTGCTGTGCCATCCCGTGTGAAAGTGAAAGTGGTCTGGCCTGTAGGCCTTGTCTGGTTTGTCGCTCAAATTCACCTTGTGGTGTGGAAAGGAATCATGATCTACAAAAAAAAAAAAAAAAAAAACAACAACAAAAAAAACGTGTAGCCTAAATGATCAGAAATTAAAGTAATAGAGTGAGGGTAAATAAAGCTGCAGGAGGTCAGACTTCATAGTCAGAGGTGAGCCTTTTCTAGAGAAAAGAGTAACCGTTCTTCTCATTTTTGAGAATAAAAAATTATACAAATGTGACAACAGCAGACAATTTTCTGTCCCTTGCGTATTTGTGTTTGCGCTCTGAAGAGGCTCAAAGCTTCCTATTTACAACATGGTTTGCAACGTTAAGCAGTGTAGCCAATCACTGTTGGGCATGTGATCGCAGTGGCCAATCAGAAGTTAGTCAGAATCCATTCAATAGCTTGCAGAGGTCATGTAAATAAGGGTTTTATGAGAGCTAATGCGGGGAGGGGCACGGTGGCTTAGTGGTTAGCACGTTCGCCTCACACCTCCAGGGTCAGGGTTTGATTCCCGCCTCCACCTTGTGTGTATGGAGTTTGCATGTTCTCCCCGTGCCTCGGGGGTTTCCTCCGGGTACTCCGGTTTCCTCCTCCAGTCATGGTAGGTTGATTGGCATCTCTGGAAAAATTGTCCCTAGTGCATGAGTGAATGAATGTGTGTGTGTGTGTATGTGTGTGTGTGCCCTGCGATGGATGGCACTCCATCCAGGGTGTATCCTGTGGTCACATTTTTTTACGTTTAATGCTGCTAAGAGGACCAACGGCCACGTAGCCAACACCATGCAAAGTTTCCAAAATAGCGATAACCATAGAAAAGGCCCAAACCTCCTAATTGATACTTTAAATTGATCTTACATTATTTTTGTGACATTAATATGTTTGCCAGGTTAATAGTTTTTGACCATCTGAATATAGACTATATTTTATATATAGTGCAAAAAAAGTTGTGAATCATTGTGGAAATAAGCAGCCTTGTGTTTAATATTTAAAAGGTATAATTTAGACACTTAAGCCTGGTGGGATGGGGCAGTCAATCATGGGACACAATCATACACAAACACTCATTCACACACTAAAGACAATTTAGAAATGCCTATAAGTCTATAAAATATGCCTTTGAACTGGAGGAGGAACCTGGAGAACCCTAAGGAAACCCCTGAAGCAAGGAAAGAACATGTAAACATATCTGTACAATACAGGGTAGGAATCGAATCCCAAACCCATAGGTGAGAGGCAAACTTGCTAGCAACTAAGCTATTGTGCTGCCTCGTATATTTTACAATTTTTGTACATTGTTTTGCTACATTGAATGGGATAGAAAGACAAGTAGATTTGTTGCTCAGGCTCCAGTGGAGAAACAGGAGTAGGAGAGAGTAGGAGGTCCGTCTTTTATAATGGGTCTCAATACAAAAATCCAGGGATATTAAATCTGATCCCTGACATCTGGGCATCTCACAGAAACATGCCATAAACCTGGACAGCTGAATTGATTTCCAGCACAGGTTTCAGTCCTGGACAGTGAACCGAATCACTGTTAAGAATGTATTATTTACAACTGAAATAAAGTTTGAAACAAACAAACAAAAAAAAAGCAAGTGGAAATTATTGCTTGATGTGAAATAAACACAATTCTTCATAGTGGACTAAAATTTCTGGACTTCACACACACACAAATACAAATACACACAGACAGGAAGGGGCAAAAAGTTCAGGCTGCTTCACAAAAAGAAGCAGATGCACTGCCGAGAAGCTGTGACCTTTATCGTCACCTTTTGTTGCACGTCTTTTTTTTTTCAGCCATATTTCCTCCCCAGTTCCCACGTAAACAAACAGAGACCTCCATTGTGTCATGCTGTTGTAACACATGAGCATCTGGGCTCAGAGAACAGTATGTCAAAACTCCCTGCAGTAGAATGGAAATGAAGATCTCTTCCCCTTTTCTGTCACTGTCTATCTTTTTCTTTCATGCTCTCTCTCTCTTTCTCTCTCGCTCTCTTTCTCTCTCTTTTTCTGCCTCTCTTTCCTCTTGACTCACTGTTTTGCCCACCCACCCACCCACCCTCCCTCACTCACTCTCTCTCTCTCTCTCTCTCTCTCTCTCTCTCTCTCTCTCTCCCTCTCTCTCTCTCTCTCTCTCTCTCTCTCTCTCTGTCTTTTCCTTGCACTCTCCAGTTCTCCCCCGGCTTGTCAGCTGCCAGGGGCTGACATCTCCTTTCATGTTCCATGCCCGGCGAGGGCTTTGAACATTCGTTTGATTCTTTTTAAGATAATAGCTGGTTAGCTGTCAGGGAAAGGATGATCAGTTAAAACCTTAATCACTGCCTGTCGACTCACATGACAGTTATTTTTTTTTCTGCCCCTTTCCTCTGCCTTTAAAAATTAATCCTGGGAGCAAGGCAACAACAAACACAATCTCTAAGTTCGTTGGGAGGAAACAAGGGAGCAAGTGGAGAAGGTCAGGAGATTGAAGAAGTGGATTTGTGTTGTTGTGTTGGTTCGATTTACTTTTTGGATATAGACTAGCCTCCTTCATCCTGTGTAACCTGCCAACTTATCCTGCCAACCTAGGAGGATTTCTTTTTTCTTTTTTTTTTTAATCAACCTGATCTTACCCACCTGTCAGCATGCCACGCTGATAGGACATGGTCTGGCAGCTACAGGAGAGCTACTTGTAAGCCGCCAGAGAGAGAGCCTTGATCAATCAGGCCAAAACATTGTGAATTGTCATCCGCTGACATTCCAAAGACCATGCCAGAGCTTTATCCAGAAAGATGTGACACCGAAAGTACAACTCTTAAAGTAAAACTTGCGGATAGTTGCGTTTCTGAAACCTTATTGGCCGAGCCACATTCAAAGCCATTGTAAAATCCTGAATGTGTAAACAACCTGTAACTGTGTCACAATTCTGTATTAATTCACCAGGATTTAAATCAGTTGTGTCTATAGAATAGGCTAATCTTTGTCCATTTTGTTACTTAGCAACCAGTGTATTTTTTAGCGGAAAAACTGTTTACAGTGAATATTATTCATTCCGTGTTTTATTTTACACTAGATTTATTACATCCTAGTGTTTTTATAAAAGACACACACTTTATTCTCTGCTATTATAGCACTTTTCAATGTAACGATCCAGATAAGAAAGTAACATTACCGAATAGTGACAGCTGTTCTGATTTCATGCTTAATCATTGGGGATTAGACTGTAATTATAAACAAGCTGTTATGTTTGATTGTTTTTTCATACCACTTTTTGACTGGTGCCACAGACTCTGAACAGATACCTGAGACACATGTTCTGAAGTGAAGAATAGACTGCTACAGGTATGACATTTTTTAAGACCAACCTGACAGTAACCCCAGTTCCCTTGATAAAAAAAAAACCCAATGGGAAAATCAGCCCATATGTTTTGTTCATTAGGGTAATCTTCATACGATCACAGCTTTTATGAATTTTGATGTAAAAAGCTAAAGCTTGGCTATAACACCATGATCACATGACTTCAACATCATCACCACTAAACTTTCACCTTCTCCGAATGAAAAGGATGAGTTATTAGTATAAATGCAATGAAGCTGTAATAGATAGGTTTTAATATTCAACATGATGATATTTATTATTCTTGACAGCCTCCCTAGTCCCACTTTTAAGCTAAAAGCTTTAAAAAAAATCACAAGTAGGGTATTACTGAGGCGACACGTTCGGCAAGCACCCTCATCTATTAACTTAACTCAGCGACTTTCAGGATCCCTTCACAGATCCTCAGCTGAGGCGCTCAGTGGATCGGGCAGCTTATACACAATTTCACTCGAGTCTGCATAACTTTGTGTACTTTGTATGAGTATGTGTATGTGTGTGTGTGTGTGTGTGTGTTTCAGACATTATGCATTTAAATCTCTGTAATGTTCATCTGCCTCCATACTCTGTTAATCACAATGTCATTGGGGTGATGAGGTTTAATGTCCCCCAAGCTCTCTAGTCCCACTTGTTAGCAACTGTCTTTTTCAAGATACATAAAAGATAAAAAATCACGAGTGGGGTATTATTGATTAATTTTTTATCATTGAAAAATATTCTTTTGAGCTTGTGTAAACCTTACTTCAGGCTTTTAACCAAAAACTTATTGTAAAAATACTCAAAACTCATTTCCGGGTTTTAGACTCATTCATGCATCTAGTTAGTGACATAATTTCGTTGCCTGAGAAGACAAATAAAAATTTAAAAACCTCTTTGAAGGTCTGTGAAAACTCCTCCCATTTTAGCTGAATAATTTGCATTGATGCATATGATTGGCTATAACAGACCACAACAAAGGGAACTAAGACCAAGACTAGGGTTTTCGAAGACTAATCAGTTCTGCTACAGAATTTTTAAAGTGCTTTATTTGAACCCTACCCTATTCTAGCAGAAAGCAGAACTTTCTAGAAGAACGTTTTCCCTCATGCATGTTTTATGGACATTTGACTTAGCAGCCGTTGCACTCTAGACTCCTCTACAGGTGTGTGTTGCCCCTTCTGTGGTATGTAAAGGTCCACATTGTGTACACACAGCTCCACGACTGCAGGCACTCCCATCTTCTCCTTTAACTATAGACAATTTCCTGACCATTCTGATTCATCTCTGTTTCCCACCATCACAGCTTAATGGGAGCACAAAGCACCATGAGGTCAAGCAAGGCCTCAGACTTACCATGTACAGAATTCCACAGAGCCAGCGGCAGGGTCTGAGGTCAGGCCAAATCCCAGGGAGGACAATGTAGGGAGAATGATGGAAGGGTGATAAATGACAAGGATCAGGAGTCATAAAGCAAAACAAGAAGCTGTGTGTGTAGGCTTCTTGAGATCATTTGTTGTATATTAAATGATATTAAATAAAAAATTATTTGAGTAACTGATGCTGGATTTTGTGAATGATCTGTGTTGCTTCTTTTCTCTTCTCCCCATTTTTTCCTTCCAGTTTAGCTCCCTCGGTGACATTGAGAGTGACAGAGTGTGGCGGCAAACCAACACAAAAGAGATTTAAATGCATAATGTCTGAGACACACACACAAAAAAGTACACAGAGTGATGCAGGCTCGAGTGAAATTGTGTATAAGCTGCCAGATCCACTGAACGCCTCAGCTGAGGATCTGTGGAGGGATCCTGAAAGTCACTGAGTTAAGTTAATAGATGACGGGTGCTTGCCAAATATGTCTCCTCATCGTTCTCCTCTTTCATCATGCTCTGACTTAGAAGTGACAGTACTGCACCCGACAAAGGGATTTGGAAGTACACCAGGAGAATATACTTCAGTCCTTATTATTTCACATTATTCCCACTAATGAATCTTAAAACAAGCTACGGCGCCTAAATAGCTCCGCTAAGCCCTCGTGGAATACAAACATGTGATCTGATCTGGATTACAATGACGCGTTCACAAATGCATACAAAAAAAAATACACCAAAGACACAAGCGCTCGTTCTCGTTCATGTCAGTGTTTGCAGGTTGTAAGGTCAGAAGAATGGCAAAATAAAGGAGAAGAAATCAGGATAAATTGGGGTTCGTGGCACAAAACCCCACTAATCCTTGAATTTGGATATTTGAAATAGAAGCTCTGCGGAGGAAGCATCAAAGACGACTCTAAATTAGCCTGTTAAAAAAAAAGAAAGGAGAGCCTGGCGATTTCAACCAGTGTGAAAAAGACAAGGGAGCTGCAATCTCCTAGGGGCCCAGATTAGAAACATATACTCATTATTCTGTCTCAGTGGGTGTCTAAACCCCAAAAATCCCGCTTCCAGGGAGTGTGCCGAGACATGTTAACCCCAGCGCTGCGCTGCCTTTGTAGCTGTGCATCGTTAGCCTGCGCGCAACCGCATCTCAACGGGAAAAAACATGACAAAAGTTGGCAATTAGAACTCTGAGAGAGTACTTGTTTAACATCACGAGTGGCTCATTCTCTTCAAAATACAAAGTTAAAGGAAGAAGCGGGAGACAAGAGTGAATCTATCTAATGTTTCTCATGATCAATATTATCTCATTACTCAACATGAGATAATTCAAAACAAACACAAGACTGGTCTTGGTCTATTGGCACAGACAAGTAAAAGTCTTCTTTCTTGAAATAAAGAAGTTAGATTAGATTAGATTCAACTTTATTGTCATTACACATGTACAAGTACAAGGCAACAAAATGCAGAAGTGAATTACATGTTGTGAAAAAAATCTGGCTTTAACTTGCAATTAGAAAATGTGACTATAGAATTCGGCATAATAATATCTGGAATTGTGGGTTCAGTTTCCACCTCCACACTGTCGGCATCTCTGAGCGTGTCCCATGCCTTGTGCCCAGAGTCCCCTGGGAAAGACTCCAGGTTCCCTGCAGCCCTGTGTAGGATAAGCGCTACAGAAATTTGATAGATGGATTGGGCTTCTTCTCCATGTAACAAGCCTACTTGGAAAACACATAATTCTTAATCTTTCCCTTGCTGTCAGAGCATCTGTGTTCCCCATCATGCACAGTAATGGATTTGCAATGAAGATCGAATATTAGTCTGTTAATTGAGATAGAATTGGAAAAAACAAAAAATTATCTCATTAACCCCAATGACCCAGTAGCCTTAGACATGAAGAGGCAGAACAAGGAGTAGCCTGAGATCTGAGAAGGTGGGGTTGAGTGGTTCTGTCAAAGAGTCTTAAAGGATCTGTGACTCTCAACCTTAATGAAATATGCTGAGCTATTTGTACTGTAGCAAGTAGTCATCAAGTACATGTCATATCTAAAGGAAAAATTGCATGAGCTACATGCGCTCTTTTATACTTTTCCCCCAGTTCTATCCACATTCTATTCTGTTACGGAAATGAGAATAATGTGCTCAAGTCAGACCAGATCAGAACCAGGCTAAATAACAATGACAGCAAATCCTGTTACCATTAACTCAAATAACAAGCCTTTTAATATTGTTCTGGGGATTAATCGTGTTTCGTAGACAGGAACAGTAAATATTTAAGATTCTCCAATTTTGCGCAGATCGAATTAGTGTTTATCTCATTAGAGGCTTGTCTGGAACAAGGAAGCAGCCACGCCATGTGATCTCAGAAGTTTAGTAAACACTCTGTCCCTTTGGCTTTCAAGTCTAATGACCTAGAATGACTAACAATGTTTACTAGTAAAGAGAAATAATGAGAGTTGCGTTCAGATTGCAGAGTCTCTGCAAACGCCAGAGAGGAAACATGTTGTGAGGGAGAGAAGCCCAGCACTTCATCAGACCCAGTGCTGTTTTCCTAATTACAGCTGTAATTAAACGTACAACCAACCCGGTTCGGAGAACTGACAGAATGACTAACCCAGAGCCCAATGTCTGAGTTTCTTTTGTTTAGACATTTTGCGTTTTTTCCTGGCTCAAAGACACTGCAGTGTTTCTGCCTTGTGTGGAAGAGAGACATGAGTTACGTCAGAGGTCCTGACCACAGTAATGACCCTTTCCTTACTCGTAGATGAACAAAGAGAAGGAACTATGGTAAGTTTCCTTCCAGACAAAGCGTGGAATTAAGGTCAACAAGTGGGCAGGGATGGTCAGCAGGTCAGCAAGGAAGGATTAAGTGCATTGTTGTTGGAACAAGAAAATATGGATTAGGGTGGCCCACTGTGCACAACAAAAAAAAAAATCCCCCACTGCTATTATTTATGCAGATCCCACCAATTCGCCCCTTCATGCACTTCCATAGCCCCTCACCCACCCGTTCGTCCTTATGTCACGGGCTTGCTGCATTCAGCGTGCTGTCAGGTCTTGGTAACAGGCCGTTCTGTGTAGGTCCAGCTACCTTGTACAGACAGTAGCAATTATCGCAATCAACAGCTCTGCCCAATTATAACTTCCTGCTCATTATGCCCCAGGGGCCCTGCATTGCAACTTACAAGGAAATTAAGTGGCCACCTCGCTTTGCATAACTTAATTTGAAATGACAGGGTATGACATAGGGGGCTTCTGACCCTGCCAGCAACCGGCCCCATGTGTGGCAACAATTTACACTGCCAAATTGCTTCCAGGCTGCCCTTCATGGAGGCAAGGATGAGCCCTCATGGAGCACTAGCACCTTCCAATGTCCAGTCCACTAACATAACCCAGTGCAGGAATCTTCCATTTCCTCCTTCGTTCCTGTGTCGCTCGAATGGGTACAGAGAAGGCATGCATCAAAACTCTTCTGTCATCTGGGAGAAAGTAGGGGTGTGTGTTTCAAACTTTTGTTGTTATCCTTGCCAACCTTTTTACCAGTACACTGGCATTTAAAAATAGACTCAGAATAAACACACAAATTATTGAAGGCCGTAAGTCTGATATAAATTTAGCATGATACATTTTTTTCTGTCCAGATCAATTTTACATAAGATTTTAGTGGTTAAAGATAGCACCTTCAAATTTTAGCATTTTACAGAAACGGGTTTAATATTACTATTTACTTAATTAAGATTTGTGTGAAAAAAATACATTTGGCTCTTTTTTAAAACTTTTTATGAATATAATGCTCCTAGTAGAAGAAATCTAAAGGTAAAAGAAGAAATCCTTATGAAAAACGACAAAGTCCCAGGTGCAAACTCCATTTTTTTGGCATCTCTAGTTCAAACCATTTATGAACTGGAGTGATTTAGTTCAGGCTAAGGAACTGTCAGAGCCACACTTTTGGACTTCCTAGTACACATACAGACAAATAAAACATATGAGAAGATGAACACTGCTGGTTGCTGCACGGTTGGTCTTGAAAGAAGGTAGCAGTTCCACTCCTCAAACAATAAGCGATTTCTTTCAGAGCTTGGTCTATTCATTGAGGGTATTCTGCATAATAAATACATCTCACCGTAGCGCAACAAACAATAAGATGCAACAAAAGCTCATTGTTCATTGTGGTGAATGGCAGGAATTCAATTAACATTAAGCGTGCACATTATCTGCAAGTTCCAGGTGAGGAAACAGGAAGCATTGTGAAACAGGTTCTTTAAATCGTGGAAGAAAATGAAGAGTCGTGCACTTGTTTTTTTTTTATTATTATTATTATTATTTAACATTCTGCTGAAAGAAAATTTGTTAAGGTAACTCTGCTCCCTGATTAGAACAAAGCCAGAAGAAGAAAATGCAGTATCTCCTCAACACTTGCTGTCTCTCTCTGTCAGACTCCCTACTGTTGGGTTTTTTCACTTATTATTTTTCTCTAGTTCAAAAAAAGGAGAAAAATAGGAGAAAAGAGCCCATTTCATTAATGTGGTACTGATAAATTGTAGCCAGGCATAATTAAAGTTAACAGATGAGGACATATGTAGAAATGTTTTGTTAGCAGGCTGAGAGATGGATGAAGGCAGTGAGTAATTGCTTTGGATTAATTATTTGGATATGGAGCGCTCGCAAGCGTGTCGCTCCTGAGGGGGTTCTGGGATAGCGGAGGGACGGACGAAGGGAGGGAGGGAAAGAAGAAGGAACGGATGAGAACGTGTCCGTGACTAGCGTCTCAGTCCAGGCACTGATAGCAGGACAGGCCCTAGTTGGCTGAGCTATTTAAAAGTGCACTCAAAAACTCTGATAATCACTAACGAAAAAACGCCTGGACAGTAAAGGGGATATGGGGGTGGGGGGAATGAGACATCTCTTGATTAGAGAGGTTAATCAGCTTCGAGATGGGGGTTTCTATAAAAAAAAAAAAAAAAAAAAAGGTTTGAAAAAAGTATTTAAAAAAAGGCGAAAGCAAAAAAAAAAAAAAAAAAAAAAAAAAAAAAAGCCTCCCAAGATATCAAGGCTATTTAAAAAAAAAAGTTGATGAAATTACTTTTTCGCCCCATTTGAAAGCAGACTAGAAACTTTTTCCAGAAAGCCATACACACTCATCTATGATACATAGTGTAGGTTTAGACAATTTTTGTGTTCAATGTAATCAGAGAGCATTAGTGAAAATGCTAAGGCTGTTTGGTTTGACTGTAGTGAACATTTATGTACACACGAACCCCGTGAGCACAGCCACTGCTAAACAGTAAAAGGTGAAAAAACAACCCCCACACACTTCCCCAGCCGTGGTATTACTCTCCCAAGCATCCAAGCGTAACCCCTACCTCTCACCCACAAAAAAGAAAGGCTGAGTGAATAGCAGTGGGGGGATGAAAAGAGTCCCAGAGCAGGTAGAGCCATCTGTCTAAAATATCCAACCCAGATGTCAAGGAATCAGGCACTGGCCAGGATCGCCTTACATAAGTAGTTTACCATGTGAAGAAATAATTTTGCCATATTAATTGACGGTAAACTCGCCCAAGAATTCCGGACCCCTAGCCGCTGCCTCACAGGTGGCTTCTTTCACTCACGGGGAACAAAGTGGGGTAACCGGACTCTGATCAAAAGAAAGATTGACATAAATAAAGAGTCTTCAGGAATGCATTGTGCAAACAAAATATGAACAGGGCCTCAAAACATTCTTCTTGAACGCTATGGGGGAAGCCAGGGCTCAGCGCTCAGGGGACATGAGGGAGGGAGGAGAAAAAAAAGGATCCATTTTCTATCAAATGGTGTATACTGGGTGTGTGCTCAGGAGAAAAGAAAGTCAGCGAGGCTATGGACAGAGCGGGAGAGAAAGAAGTGCAGAATGCTCGGCTCGGCAATGACAAGTGCGTTTGAGGCGCAAAGATATCGGAATACCTTTTTCACGTTCGTCTTCTCATATCTGAATGCTAACATGCCATGTTTAAACGAGGAGTGACCTCCAATCCAATACATCCCAGGCTTTTGATATGGAAGATCTTACCTCTGTTTTCTGCTTGCCCAGGTTTACTCGATCTGCCTTGAAACACAAAAGTGCCCCTTCAATACATTACACTGGCTGCGCTCTCTGTTTGTATCCATGTAAGGAATTAAAGCTACAAAAGAAAACAACATGCCATTGCTTGTGTATACAATACCATAAGAGGACTTTATGGGTGACAGGGTTAGGTCAGTAAGCCTCTTGACAAGGCCTCTACTTTTAGAATTTCCAAAACAGAGTGAAAAATGTAACAGAAACCCAACAATAATGGAACTTATACACACACTACCCAGCTAACCAGATTACGTTGTTATTACATAGCTACACCATTTCCTGATTACCAACATGTCATTGTATCCATTTACATAATCGCTTACATTGTGAGAGGAAGAAAAGTTGGAAAAAATCCTGGCTAATTCATAGCATAGCATGGTATGTGGCTTATGTGAAGTGAACTGGTATTAGTCATAAATTTTCAAACAGTACGTCACATTATAGCCATGTAGCTTCATGGCCATTTTAATGGATATAAGTCATGTTACAGCTAAGTAAGTTCAATTCGAACTATTCAGTGTATTGCTATGTAGCCTTATGATGTGTAAATAAATACTATATGATTTCATGACTTTGTGAAATGGTACTAGTTAAGTTACATCTAGGAACACCGTTATTCCATATTCGTCATACTTTTCTGATGGTGTAAATCAGCGGTGTCCAATCTAATACGGAAAGGGCCGTTGTGGGTGCAGGTTTTCATTCCAACCAAGCAGAAGCAACACCAGAGTCTACTAAAAGCCAAGAACAACTGATTAAACAGGTGGAATCAGGTGTGGATTCTGTTTGGTTGGAATGAAAACCTGCACCCACACCAGCCCATTGTGGATAAGACTGGACACCGCTGGAGTAAATATCACGTTATAGCTATGAAAGTTGTGAAAAGTTGTGAATTGGGAATAACCTTGGGAAGTTCAGTACTAGGCACATTATATCTACATTATTACTAGTCATTAAAGAAACATAACTAAGTATGTTAACCTGTACTAGCTATGTAACATTTTTGGTGCGAGTCACATTATAGCTACATAACTTCAAAAAGCTATGCATACTAAATAACTCTGTGAAATTGTGAATCTGTGCTAGTCACGTTATAGTTGTATCGTGCTGGACATACTGTAGCTACGTAAATTCATGATAAGTAAAAAAGCCATGTTGTATTTATATCATTTGCGTAATACAACATAGATACTGTACATGAATTTGTGGCACGCTTAATCAGTATTATTCATGTTATATGAATTTATGACAAAATTGTACTAGTTAAAGTATAGTTATATAATTGTGAAAGGGGAAATTGTTACTAGTCACGTAATTGCTATGCAGCTCTGTGGTTCTAATAAAGTTATAGCTACTTAGTTTCGTAACACTGTGAATCTGTACTAGTCATGATACCGCTATATACTGTAGCTTTGTGATGCTCTGAACTGCTAGTGACGTTGTAGCAAAGTTACTTTTTGGCATTGCAGATACTTACGTGATCTGTAGTTCGTTTTTTTCTTCTTCTTTTTAACTGTGGTTTGTATAGATATATAAAAGAGCAACTTTTTCCTCAGTGAATGATGTACTATAGTGTCTGACTGTAAATGAATGGTGTTTTAAAGGTGCAAGTAAAATCGTATACAAGCCCTTGAGGGTGAGGTAACTTCTAAAAGAGTTTTCAAGTCAGCCTGTTTATGCATGGAGAAAGAAGACATGGTATAAAGTAACAACTCTGAAGACTTTTCACTGACGCTTCACACCCTTGGAGTTCTGTGTGTCTGGGCTAGAAATTGATGAAAGGCAACACAACAAATGAGATCCTAAAATTTCCCTTGACAATCAAGTGCAACCAGTCATCAGTTGAGAGATGCCAAAATCCCTGTTTAAAAGGCAGATTTTGAGACGAAGGTGCCTTTCATTCGGGAACCAGAAGGGTTCCCCCAGTGACACAACACATGCCCTGGAGAGGCGGAAAAGCTAGATCCCCCTCGGAAAAGGTGACAGCCCTCTAAGGTGTGCCACTGCCTGTTGGCGATGCCAGGGGAGAGTGGTTGATTCTTGCTTTGGCTGGGCCACACTGGGGCAAATCTCACCACAATGAGGCATCTATATCATCCCTGGTGGCAAACCACATGCTTTACACTTTAAGAGAACACTGTCACTATGTGTGTGTGTGTCTTCTTAAAAAAAAAAAAGGGAGCTCCCGAAGGTTCACAGATAAGGAACTTCCGCAAAACATATCAACATCTCTCAAGTGACAGATCCAAAGTGCAATTTCATTATTTAAGTGCCTACAACAGCAAGTCTGCTCGGAAAGTATGCACTTTAGGTGTCATTTTCATCTTAGACTCGCATCCTGAATTCCCCATGCAGGCTCAAAACATACAGCACCTCGTTTCATACGGCTCACGGAAGAATAAAAAGCCTGAAAAGAGGAAGGGAGGCCAAAGCAAAACAAGGAAGGTAAAATTTAATTAGGTTGTAAGTGATGGCAACAGTGAGGTTTACGTTAAAACAATAAACAGTGCATTGCTCGAGCATCCCCAGATTGGAGAGGCCGAATTGCACAGCAGGCGTAAGTTGATATTTTGTTTGTTTGTGCTGAGATTTTTCTGAGAGGCCCCTCTGAAACTGAGAAATTCCTGCGTAGATGAAATGGCCGAGCAGGGGCCTCACCGGGTGTGTCTAATCAAAGCCACATACACTCACACAGACCTGCGTGAACGCGTCCGGCCAAACACAGGTTAGGACTGAGTTTAATGGAAAGGCCTGGTCTTTATTTGTTTGACAGCAAAATGCAGCTAAAATGGTGGCTGCCACTTGAACTTTTTCACGAGGAAAGTGCATGAGCGACTATACTTTGCTACTGTACTTAAGCGTTATTTTCATGGATTTCTGTGTTACCCGAACTTTTGAAATCTTGGCTTGGTTGCCAGGGGTGAAAAATAAACTGCATGTAGTCTTATTTCACTGCTTTTTAACCAAGAAGCATCCAACTAAGCTGCATTAGTTTTTGACCACATAGAGTGGAAAATTATATTCTAATTTATAATGCCCTTAACCCCACTAGTGTGAGATTCATTTCTAAATAATACATATATATCTATAATAATACATTTATATCGGTATAAGCTTCAATCAAATTTAAACAATTTCCTGTTGAAACTTTCCATTTCAGACACCAGCTACTTCAGTCAGCAGCAGTCTGAGACAGTGCGGAGCAGATGAGCATCCCTGGCCTAATATAGTGTGATTAAAGATCAGGAATCTGTGGAGATATCAGCATTTGCCAACTCAACACATAACCTGCAGAGATGTGTACAGGTAAGCTAGCTAACTAGCTATCTAACAGTACTAGCTAGCCTGATATTGTTGAATTTTCACAGCATTAAAACTCAGTAACCTGAGCCATCACTTTGATGTTCAGTAGCTCAGGGTAATCTGGAAGGGTCATCTTTGCTGCTAGCTAGCTCACTATGTAGCTAGACGCATGTATGAATATACAGTTATTTGGCTTCCAACAAACCTAGCAAGCTAGAGAAATTTGGCAAAATTAGCTTTAGTTGACATTGCTGTCGTCGATAATGAAGGCGGTGTTCAGTTCAGCCGAGCTTGGTTAGTTAATGTAGGAATAAATGTAATTTATTTAACATTTAATTGTAAAAAAAAAATAAAAGTTGTATTTCACTTTTCATTCAATTTCCCGTTCATTATATTTACATTTAAAGCCATATAAACAAATCTGTTCCAATATGGATGTCTAATCCACCTTTGCATGAACAAATTTCATCATGCATTTGTGTGAATCCCAACAAATAAGGTTTCTAACAATTAAACTCAGAAAACTACACAAACCTTTACCTTAACCTTTCAATACTTTATCTTTGCATAGCTAAAGAAAAAGCATTTCTTTCTAATGTCATGTGAAATTCTTTTTAAAAAACACATTTAAGCATATATATATATTTTTTATACTTTTTCCAATCCTGGTCATTTGTAATGGATTTAGCACGAGGATAATCCACCAGCGGTTTTTGCGCATATAATTACAGAGAATGAAAAGAAAGGCATTTATGGAGGAGGTTAAAAAAAAAAACTTTGTCAGAAGACATCAAATGAGCTGTGGTCATAAAGCATGCCAAATGCATTTATGTAGCCAAGAACAAAGCGGTACGTCCTGGGCAAATCCAGAGCCATCTTTATCTTTACAGCCCTGCAACAGTGATTGATTTTAATTGATGACACACTGCATATTATGGCATTAATGAGATTTAATAAGGAACAGGACTTAACGCTTTTCCCAATGTACCATGTACATATTAATAGCTTTGAAATATGACATTTTCTCCTTCAGCACTTTGCTGTAAGTTTGTGAAGCTTTGTGATTAGACACTTTAGTATTTTAGCATCAAGGCTGTGATGTGATGTAATCATTTCAATGCAAAAAAATCACATACATGTGACAGACATTTATTTGCTTTAAATTGATAATTTACACTATATTCACTTTAACAATCTTTTCTAATCCAATTTAAATGCTAAGATCAATTTGTTTCCTTTATCAGCAGAATAAAGACAGCCTTTTTTTTTTTTTTTATTTAGACTTTTTGTGTAATGATAGTTTTACCTTGCACACTTACAATAACAGTGAATCAATAATTGTGAATGAGTCCTTGAATATGAACTAATGAGTTAAGGCATGTACTTGTCACGGTGCAGGACAAAGGCGAGTGAGGATTCAAATGCAGTTTAAATGTTTTAATAAACCAAGACAAAAAACAGATAACAGACAGACAGGCAAAACTAGGCAACACACAGAGCTAACAGGAACCAGGAACACAAACATATAGACAACGACTAGCAACAGGGAAGTGAGCAAACAGAGTATGTATAACTGACAGGAACCAATGACAAAGCAGAGACAATCAGAGACAAAGACAACACACCTGAGGGGATGAATGAGTTCAATCAGTGGCCGTGGGAACAAACGAGTGGGCGGAGCAAACAATTAACAACAGGGAAAGACAGCAGACAGAAACAGGGTAAAAACACAGACAGACTCATTACAGTACTAATCATGTACTAACTAACCCTAGTTAGTGTTAAGCCTAACTACTGATGAATCGATGCCTGAGTAACTCAATGGTTAACACTCAGGGATTAAACTCAATCAAACCTGCTTGAGAAGAAAGAATATCTGAATAACAAATGTGCACAATGTCTAATCGTTTATATCATTTGACACATCACTGAATGGCACAGACTCACAGACTCTACAGATAAATGATGATTATGTCAGCTAATTGAATTAATATTACTGTATTAGTTTCACCCAGGTCCGAGACACATGGGGCATTTACTAGTACTATAGTGGGATTCAAAGAGAAATGGATGGAGATGAAACAACAAAAACACGCTGAATTAAAATTCCTGGTGTTTGTTATTAGTAAATGTTTCTACATCCGATAAAGAGGATCAATGATGTTTGTGTGCAGGTCTGCACACTGATTCGCTGCACGACTGATTCATATTCTTTTTTTTCTAGAGCAGGTTTGATCGAGTTCAACCCCTTAGGTGTTAATTAATGCATTAACTAATAAACACATACTTTAGGTTGTCGTTATTCATGCACGATTCACGCTGTAGTTAAGGTTAACGCTTCAGTAGTGCTTAGTGCTCGTGATTAGTCCGTATTTAAGTAAGGGTTAATTCTGGTATTACTATTTTCCTTTCTCAGTCCTGTTAGGTCCTAAATACAGTATTCCATTTATCCTTTACCCCACACACACACACACACACACACAGACACAGTCATACACGCACACACAGAGTGTTGATGGCATGCAGCATAAACAGACAATGGTCTAAAGAGAACAACCTAAACACTGCCACAGTGAGTAAGCTTTTTATGTGCACAGAGTTTTAGAAAAGTGTCATGGACCTTTTGCAGGATTAGAAAACACACACATACACAACTTTAAAAGGCACTTTTACAGGACATTTGAAGTGGATGAATCACAGGAAGGTGACGGTTGAACAGACTGTCCTGACACTGTCAGCACTCGCTTACACCTCAGTGCCAGAACAAGAGAGAGAGAGAAAGAGAGAGAGAAAAATGAGAGGTACGGAGATGCCATGGCATTAGCGAATATTTGTAGAGGATAGAGAACAGCCATAAAAGGGCAAAAGTTATGCTGCTTACTATAAACGTAGTGCTGTGAAAGTGAGCATGGCCCTCTTGCTCGGTCATGCTTCACCCTGCTTTCAGATGCCACTTTGAATCCTACCTGAGCGTTAACACTAAACATTTCTCTCTCTTTTCCCAAAACACCCATTCCTTTCCCACACGTTTTTGAAGTCTGTAGCGGTTGAACGATCACTCTTTCATCAACATTAAGAGGAAAAATAATATTGTACAGGATGTATTCAGAAAGGAAGCAATGGGCTAAAAGGGCCTCCGTTCTGCGGCTGGGTTTTGCTAACGTTTCGCTTAGCTTGTAGGGCGTTCGCCATTCCTATCAGGTTACCAGCATAACACAGCATTGTGCACAGTGTGGCACCGAGGTCTGAGAAGATCATTCCTGAAGCCTTGCTCTGAGAACAGAGCACTTTTGGACATACAGAAATGAAAGTAGGATCAGCCACTAAAAAAATGAATCTGAGGGGAACACAGAAAAATAAGTTAAGGAGAGAAAGATAAATAATCAGAGGTCAACCTGAGGCTCGGATTGTAATGCGGAAAGCTACGTTTATAAGAAGAACCAGAATGCAACCTTCAGCCCACCGACCTCAAAAACCTGTTCTCCTTCAACCAGCTAAACAGAACCTGCTTTGTAGTACAAAGAGCTTGCAATCGTGCTTGAGGACCCACCTGTCCCCACAACTTGTTTTAATCACATCTGTAACTACCGTTGTAGGACGTGTTAATGACAAACACGTGTGCTGTAAAGAAACTAGCCAATCAGAAGTCTCGCCTTCCCCCCAGTCAGGCTGTTGTTACACATGAACCCAAGCGGTCCAGGCCTCGGCTTTGATAGGTTCAGGGTCTTGCGGTAGATCTTTGGCTGACCTCCACTCCACATAAGGGTTTGCAGTCAGGGACAAAGAGCATGGATCCATTATTAAAACTGGCTGCTGAAGAGAAGGGACACTCCCAGGGACCTGGTTACAGCTAAACTACACCCTGAGCGATGTTTAAATTTTTTATTTATTTTTTTTAAAGGTGGTTTTCACCCTGGTCGAGCACATTAAATGTCAAGGGGATAATTGCTTTTAGGGTTTGACTTTGACAGCAGCAAGATCAGAAAGAATGAACGAAAATGCCGTAACAATGCAAAGGAAAGGACATAAGCGAGCAACGAAGCATGAAAAGATCTCCGGTGGAGTATCGGCAAATGAATAGAGTAAACCGTACTAAATTAAGAGATGCATCAAGGCGGAGGCTGCCAGCGGGAAACGGAGAGTGGCTGATTTGCGTAATCTCCTCAATGAAATTGACTTTTAAATACAATATTCAATTTGCTAGGGGTTTGAGACAGGAAGCTTTTGCTTGCTTGCTTGCTTGCTTGCTTGCTTAGTTTTTTTTTTTTCTCAGTTCTGATAATAACAAAATAACATATCCAGGACATAAAAGCAAACATCAAAATGACAAGAGCTCAGCTTAAGGAGTGGAACACAATTCCATGGAGCTTTTCGAAGGTACATACACTCAATCTGAAGGTCTGCGCTAACAAGGGCATATCAAATTAGTTCTGCTCTGGCCTTTCAGCTTTTATAATAATAACAAGGGAGAGCTTAAAAAAAAAAAAAAAAAAAGAAAGAAAAAGATGATATTTTTTTTAACCAAGGAAAACAGTGCTAAAAAACAAGCAAGGGCCTTCGTAAAATAAGTGAAGCAGAAAGTACTGTCGGGCCGAGGTATTTGTAGGTAAAAAAAATGTTTAAATTAAAATTAATAACAATAATAATAATCTAGCTCTAAAAATGGTTCCTTATTGTGGCCAGTTGGGGAAAATTCTTATATTACACTGTTCCGATAACAAGAAGTTCTGAAATGTTTAGATACGCTTATACCAAATAAAACTTTCCCAATTATTGCAGTTTTTTATTTATTAAAGAATAATAAATCAGATTTTTTTTTTTTACTTCCATTTTGTTTAATACGTTTAATGTAGTTTCTTCCTCTTAAAGATGATGCATCAAAAAAAAGGAGATTGTTTTGTTACTGGGAAGTCAGAAAAGATACAATACCATATTAGATCAAATCAATATACATAGATTAATATTGACTAATTTGAATCTAATATTTCTTTCTTATAAATACAGTCTTTTTGTGTTAAGCAGATAAATGATGCAACGATAGAACAGAATCAACCATAATGAGGTTCGAGTATGATTTCGGCTGCTCCAGATATTCTGTGCAGATCGCTGTACAGAGCTGAAGGGGTGTGTGTGTGTGTACCATGTAACATGCTAATAACAGAGAACCGTAGACGTAAAGGCGTCCGTTTTTCCCTAAAGGACGAACAGGAATTCCACCAAACGTAAGCTAACTTCAACTAATGTGATAGCGTTAGTAGTTAGACTGGAGCAAATCCCATAACTTCATATAACCACAGCAAAAAATCCACGTCTCACGTCTCTCAGCCAGGTCTCATTATACAGAATAGATCTCCTGCTTTTGTGATGATGGACCAGTTACTGTACCATTAACAATGAAACACAGGTGTGTTCAGCAAGAGTACAGCTCAGACCCTAATCAGAACGTTTACACCAACTGTCTACAGGACACCGACACCTTCCCTGAGTTACTCTCTCTCTCTCTCTCTCTCTCTCTCTCTCTCTCTCCACACACTCACTCATAAACAGAGAAGATGCAGAGAAAGAGAGACAGAGCAGAGACACAGCACAGGTCCCAAAAAAAAAAAAGAATCGCTCTTATTTCTTCTATCAAACACGGACAAAGAATTATACAAAAGACTGAGACAGGCTAGTCAAACAAAAAGAGGACAAATGAAAGGGGAGGAAGCGTGCTCATAAAATCCAGGAAGGCTGTGACAGATATTAAAACAGCACGGCTATCCTGGAAGGTAATATGGAGAGATTAGTGGGAAAGGAGAGAGGTTGGAAAGAAAGCGGGTCACACTGAATTCTTCAGCCTCTGAGATGTTTGCTGGCCGCAGAGACACGGAGACAAAAAAGCTCTGTGTTCCAGCCGAAACCTAACACGGCATATTTTCAGTGGCAGAAAGATCCAGAAAGATACCAGTCTTTCTCTGTCTCTTTACCCCTCACTTCAGGGTCCTTCTTTTTTTACTTTCTTTCTTTCTTTCTTTTTTAACATCTTCCCCACCAACAAACACACACACATGCTCACAAGATCTACACAATATTCTTCCACGGCCAGCAAATAAATAGAGGAAATTTATAGCCTCAGTGTTTCGTTCCTTTTACTTTATGACTCTCTTGGACGGATGTAAGCAGCGAAGCTCTGCACCGATGACAATTCAAGCAGCTTGTTTAAGGTCTTGAAATGTAACCTAACTTTTACACTGTCTGTCTTCTGCTCTGTCCACATAAATAAATTCATAAATAAACCAAATTGGTGGTTTAACATCGTGTCTAAGCGAGCGTCAGTTTCGTCATTCTCAGATTTATGGATATGAGGGAACTTCAATACTCGAGCTGCTTCTGAGATCTTGAAATGTTCTCCTTTATCGAAAAATAGAGCCACAAATCAGCGACTCGCATTTGTCTAGCGCACCTTAAAAAAGTGGGGGTACGTTTTAACAACTTCTACGAGAAATTACGGTCTGTAGAACAGTAAAAGTCACATCTGCGTGCAGCATGATGGGAAAAGAGGAAAGAGTTCACCCAGACGTGCGACTTGTCTCACACAACGCCAACACGTTTATACACCTTAGCCTGTACATACGTTCAGGATCGAACTGATGGAGATCATTCACGGCTCATTTAAATATGACGGAGAAGCACTTGTGGATGAAGAGAGCGTAATTACAGCTTTCCCTCCATTGACAGGCTAAATGTGCGGCTACTCTAGACAGCAATCTTCCCCATGTGCCGGTCGCTCACCTCCAATCACCGTACACTACAATTTGACTGTCTCTCTGCACTTCCGCATGCATTTAAAGGAATACGAGAGTTCTTTTATTATTTGATTTTTTTTTTACTAATAAAACAGCAAACTGTTCTAACTGTAATAGTTTCAAGTCTTTGCTTTATTTTTTTTTTCACCCATTCCTCTCTATCAAAAACATCTTCCACATCTTAAAATCTGAACGCAGGCAAAGTGTAAGATAAAGGTGAGACGCTTCGTATTTCTGCACAGAGAATGACCAGACTTGTTTGAGCTGACAGGAAGTCTGTAGAACTCGAAAAATCTGTAGAACTCGAAAAAATCACCCTGTACAACCGTGCTGCTCAGAAAAGCATGACAATACATTAAAGCCTGAGGTAGAACTGAAGATAAAGACCCCACAGGGTTCAGCTACTGTCAGCCAAGAACAAGAATCTGACACTAACATGGGGTTGTATCAGAATGGAGAAAGATCATGTGATCTTCATCTCTCCAGAGTTGAGTAGTCTGCGCTCACCATAGCGTCAGATAGCAGGGGCAATTTAGAGTATTCTGTTCATCTACTGGCATTTGGGATGAAACAGGAGAACCCAAGTAACCTGAGCTCAGGATCAAACCGGGAAACTCGGAGCTATGAGACAGCACTGAGAATACAAATAAATAAAAAACGTAATGTGTTAATTGTTTCACATTTGTTTCACTTAAAATATCCTTGATTAGATGTAATAAATCTGTCAACGAGAGGACTTTTAATAACAGGTTCCATAAAGCCAGACAACTGCAAGATATATGATGTGAGAAATGAGCGGTCTTTTGTTTTGTTTTTGGTTTGTTTGTTTCTTTCCTTTTGTGCTGCTATGTTATGGTCATTTTTATCCTTTGCATCCTGGAGGAATGATAAATCTGACCACTTGTCTTTCTTCCCAACAGAAGTGTTTAGGCTCAGCTTGTTCTTATTGAATGTTATCTTTATCAGGACAGTTTCACTCTACAGATTGCCTTCTTTTTCTTTTTTTTTTCCTACAAGAGCTAAACATTCTTACCGAATTTTCTCCCGGGCAGCCGGTGAAATGTTTGAAGTGATAGCAAGGAGAGGGGGAAGAAGAAGAAAAAGAAGAAGAAAACTGCATCGCCGTAAATTCATTACAGGGGCCCGGCAGTATTTATAAACATGGCGAGATGTTGTTTAAAATATCTGACTTAACAGATTACAGATATAAACTTTTTACTGGGGGGAAAGGGGCGCCAAAACGCGCTGTGTTTACACGGGGGGAGTCAAGGTACACAAACGCCTCTTTGGAGCCTTGAGTGACTAAAAATGAAATAAACATTCGATAAAATAAACACGGGGGGCACTTGTGTACAGGCCGTGCTGGAAAGCAGGGTTTTACCTTGTAGAAAGGGCTGCGTCTCATTTCTACCAGGTCATGGAGTCTAGCTATCTTGCTATCTCAGGTGCTTTTGGAGGTCCTGGTTGTAGGTGAACTTGGAAGAGCGTGCACACACACACATACACACATTCTCACGCTTAGAGATATTATGTTACAGCACCAAAAATAAATAACTTAAGGGCAATGAAGCACCTTTGGCTTTAGTACTAAAAAATTATAGATTTACAGGAATATCTGTGTACATGGATGTGGTAGCGTAGTGGTTAAGGTGTTGGAATACCAATTAGAAGGTTGTGAGTTTGAATCACAGGTCCATCAAGCTGCCAGTGCTGTTGGCCCCTGAGCAAGGCCCTTAACCTTCAGTTGCTCAATCATATAAAATGTTCTCGCTCTGGATAAGGGTGTCTACAAAATGCTGTAAATGCTTTTAGTTGCCTACTTGAGTTGTCTAAGGGAAACAAAATCACATTCAATTAAAGAGAAGATGTGCTTGAACGAGAAGAAAAACAGTGACAGGAATAGCTCTCATAGGTACACAGTGTGCCTCAGTGCTGTGTTTATTTGTCCTGGTTATTTATTGTATCTGCCCTGTAAAAAAAAAAAAAGGCTCCCTAGAGACTATGTGTTTGACAATGTAGCCTCCCAAAGTGCACTTCCTGGCATAATGGCTGCTTCTCTATTCTAACAACGCAGCCTCGTGCCAGGACCACCCGCTGGGCATCAGTACGCTGCCAATAACTAATGCCAGGTACGTTAGCACAGCTCCTCATCATATCCAATCTCAATCACTCACAACCTAAATGGAGATTTGTCTCGATAACACAGCTGACACACAACAAGGAGGGAAATATTTTCAGCACCAATCTTGAAATCTTTTATTAACACGGTTCATGATCTGCAGGGGTCGTCGTTTGTAAAGGATGCAATACAAACCGTTAGCTTCATTAATTACTGCGATAATTAAGACTGACAAATGTTAAAACAAGTTAGCTGGTTATCACCTGCGTCAACTGACGTCGGTCGAAATGTTGACGCAATATACGAATAAAAGTAAATACAAATAAAAATAAATAAAAGAAGTAAAAACATGGAAGTTGTATACATATGCTGTATTGAATAACTCACTGGCCACTTTATTAGGAACACCTGTACACCTCCTCCCAATCACATGGCAGCAGCACAATGTATACAGTCACACAGATACAGAAGAGCTACAGGTCATGTTCACCTCAAACATTAGAAAGGAGAAAAAAATGTGGTTGTTCCGTGCCTGTCAGCCAAGAACAGGATGCTGTGCTATCAGGGGAACAGGATCACCGAAACTGAACAGTAGAATATTGGAAAAAGACTTTCTCATTTTAGTGACTCTGTGCCCACTGTAGCCTCAGCTTCCTGTTCTTGGCTGACAGAAGTGCAGCCCAGTGTGGTTTTAGACTCTTGTACTTTTATTGTATTGATTATTTGATTGTCCTTCTTGCTGCCTTGAACCAATCTGGTCATTTTTCTTTGACCTCTTCTATCTACAAGGCATTTTCACCAACAGATCTGTCACTCACTTGGTTGTTGTTTTTTTTGTTTGTTTTTTTTGCATAATTTACGAGATATTCAAACCAGCATCTCTTTAAATTCCAATTTAGTAAAAACTGTTGTAGAAATGACATTATATACATCAACATTATTTATTGTCCAGTGTCACCAAAATGAGGATGAGGTTCCCTTCTGAGACTGGTTCTCCTTAGGGTTTCTTCCTCATATCATCTCAGGGAGTTTTCCCTCGTCACTGCTTGCACACGGCTTGCACATTAAGGATAGATTTTAGAGATATATACTAACTTATTTTGAAAATTTTTTATTCTGTTTTTTATACTTGTGTAAAGCTGCTTTGAGACAATGTGAATTGTTAAAAGTGCTATACAAATAAATAGAATTGAATAGAATTTGTCAGTTCTGGTCAGTTCTATAATATAACAATGCTTTTAAATAGTCAGTTAAGACAGACAGCAGCACACTGAGCCACATGAAGAAAAAGTAGCTTAACCATTTGCCAGACATTGTACATTGTAACCCCACATCATTAATAAATGACCTAGGAAGTCCCACAAAGCCATGCTGTCCATGATGTAAACCAGAGAGCCGGGCGATTGTACAGTATTATATTTTAATGATGTTCTTGTGATGAAGATCATCATCATCGACTATTATCACTGCCTGCTATCATTGAGCAATAGTTAGAAGCCTAGTTGTCTGATCACTGGTATTGAAAGCGTTTCATCTAAAGCTTAATAACCTAAAAACAAGTAAATGATAATAACTGAACTTTAATAAAAGGTTAAAATGAGTGATGACCGTTGGTTTTGATTTTGCAGAATATAGGAAGAAGGGGACCATGAAAGAAACACATTTTTAAAACAATATTTTATTTTATTAAAAAAGAAAAATAAGAAAAAATAAATACATTTTATTTATTACTAATTAGTTATTATACATTTATTAGAAACAATAATAATAATAATAATAATAATAATAATAATCATAATTTTGTTATTATTAATAATAATAATAATAATAGTAATAATAATAATAATAATAATAATAATAATAATAATAATAATAATAATAATGGTTGTCAATACATATGATGGTAAACCATCCTAGTTAAATCCTGAACTTGGGATACTGTCTTGCATGTTTCTTCACATGTGATGCCATGACCATTCCAGGAACCACCTTTATCCTGACCAGGTTAAAGCTGTTCCTGAAGATTAAGACATGACTGAATGAATATTTATTTTGGACACCTGATATTTGAAAAGGTCATAATGGTCATAATGTAGTTCCGATACTGTAATGGGTCTCTGAATGCAACAAGCACATTGTGGCATTTTGATTAAATTATTGTTGGACATAACTAAAGTCCCTTGAGTCTGTTGTTTAAATCCATATACAGCTACCGAAATAGTCCATGCATCCAGCCATCCATTTTCTGTAGCACTTATCCTATAGAGAGTTACAGGGAACCTGGAGTCTATCCCAGGGGACTAAGGCGCCCGAGCCAGGGGACACATCCATTATTCATGCATTACAAATCATTTAAAGATGCCGGTCAGCCTACAGCACGTCTTTGGACTATAGGAGGAAACCGGAATACTCAGAGTAAACCCCTGAATCACAGGAAGAACATAGAAGCTACACCCACACAGTGTGGAGGCGGGAACTGAACCCTGAGCCTCATAAGTACGCGAATATTAAGTGCTAACCACTAAGACTCTGTATCTCACCACCCAAAGCTCATGAAGAATAATCATAATACATTAAACATATCATAGTGATCATATAAAGGTGATGGAACAGACTGAAGAAGTTAAACCTGAAGCTTTAGAGAGAGAGAAACAGAGAAAAACTAAAGTACTGTTGGTCCATTTAGAGGAGGGGGTGGGGGGGTGGGATTGAGGGTTAGGGACAAGCAGAGAAAACAAAAAGGTTGGGCTGAAAGCACATACAGTCCTTCACTGTTTAATGTCTCGCTGACATTTCTCCCATCAGCCAGGTCCCAATCTCTCTCTCTCTCCCTCTCTCTCTCTCTCTCTCTCCTGCTATTCCTATTCAGGCTACAGAGAGACAGAAAGTAAAACAAATCAGGAAAGATCTAGAAAAAGACTAGACGTGTGCTGTCTTTAACACATGCAAGGTCTAGTGACCCAGACAAGGTCATGGGTCAGGGTTCAGCAGAGGGGCAGAGAATCTGGCAGCTGCAGCTAAAGCTGGCTCCGATTTCACCCGAGCCTCTGCCTTTTTTTCTTTCCTTCTCTGAAGGTTACAGTTGGATGTTTGTGCAGTGCCTTAGAAATACAGAGCATCTTGATTCCTCTTTGTGTGTGTGTGTGTGTGTGTGTGTGTTTGCTGATTCACACACACAACCCAAGATACTGTGTCATTTCTAACTATCCTGTTTCTGGAGTCACGGTGCTAAGACGAGTCTAAGTAAACATTCAACGAGGAATTTAATAAGAAACTTTTAATTAATTCTAAGATGCTTTACATTTGAGAGCAGGGGCGATACAAAGAGAGCCTTTAACAACAACATCTCCGGCGTTGTGTTTCAGTTCCTCATCAGGATGTCCAGGTGTTAAGCATTGCTTTGTATGAAAATTAGCTTGCAGGCCAGCTGTTTTTGGGACACATCCCAAACCAAACATTTTTTTTTCTTTTAAATCTACTTACTTTATTTTCAGTGCATGTGTCTACCTTTTCTCCCAAGGTGTTTACATAACTCTGTCACTGGCTCCACCTGGTACTGCCAGTGTCCAAAAGCACACACACAGACACACACACACACACACACACACACACACACACACACACACCTACATCTTTTCCCTCAACCTTCCTCGTCCTACACTTGACTGCAAACATTTTTAATATTTTGATCAGCACTAAAACAAACGGAGGTAGAAATGCTACCCCTTGACACATCTGTGTTCTGTTAAGGTGACAGGAAAACAGCCTGGATTTGAAAGGCTGCCATTTTCTAGAGGCTTTCTCAAAAACATTGTTGGCCTGGAACACAATTCGAGATGACGCTCGCTCAGTACACTGACTTTTATTTATTTTCTCACAGAACAAAAAACAAAATGTTGTTTAAACAAAGTCAGATTTCTTTTCCAAAATGCTAAACTGGAAGGAAATTAGTACAAGGAGAAGTCAGGAACTTCAGAAACCAGTAACTAATAAATAGAATTAAATTTAATGGGGTGTGCACTGATATCACTTATGTTATATCAGCTAAAAACATTCATTCTCACTAGTTTCTTTTTTTTTTATTTTCTCACAAGACAAACACAAAAAGAAATCCAGAAAAGGCCCAAAAAGCTCACAGAACACAAAGATGTGTTAACACTGCAGACTCCTTCCATATATGTATATATATATATATATATATATATATATATATATATATATATATATATATATATATATATATATATATATACAAATATGTATATATATAATTGTGTGTGTATATATATATATATATATATAGAATTTTTATTTTTTTATATATATGTATATATGATGCAGCTTCATCATATATATGATTATATATATATATATATATAAAATAAATAAAAATAAATTTAAAAAACTCTCCTGATGAGCTTCATCATACAGTATATATGATTATCCATTATTTCTTAAAAAAAAAAAGAAAGAAATTAAATTTTTTATTAATGAAAACTTGATGGAGTATCAGTAATTCTAGAAACTATTTTTGGGATTTTTTTTATTGTCATCGCTTCCTTGTTAGAAAACAAATCAACACCTTCTGACCAATCAGATTCATGGATTCAACAGCGAGCGCCACCTGCAAGTTTTGTTTCAAGCGATCTACATAATACAGAAACGACAAAGCCACAGATTTAGTAAGATGACTACTCGTAATGCGTGTCAGGGTTTAGCTTGGTGTGAGTGTCAGGTGTGTGTTCTGACATTTTGAGTCGTTTCCCAGATGCTCTCTGGGGTTACACAGCCGTCTGGGGCTATAAGGAAGCCTGAGAGTTGACCTGTCTGTGTCTCGTCTCTGCTTTACCCAGAGACTTTCTGGACCCTGATACTCAGGGGAGTATTATTTGAAGAAGCTTTCTGTGCGTTTCTTCCCGAGCGATTTTTATCACCCAGATTATGACGCCTTACTCGACATCTCTGTCTCAGATGATGAACGAGTGCCATAATGCTTTAATCTCGTGACATCCGCGCTGCAGCGTCAAACCGACAAGGCAAAGTAAACATTTAGATTAAACAGTTCGCTTTAAAGCTGCACCGCCAACTCTGAGAAACTAAATAATAGCTCTTGCTCAAACACTAATCCTGTCCTGGGGAACACTTCACCTGTGCAAAAAAAAAATCCAAACTTTAGATAGTCGGTTGCTTACACACAGTGCCGTCTGCTGGACAGGAGAAAAATCCAAACGCAGCAACTGAAGTCAGAAGTTTCTTAGATCATTAGAGTTGTTCAGGATCTGATTCATCTGGTTCCTAGCTCCAGCTATAGGTGAAAATCCTGTCCAAATAGAAGAGAGAGAGAGAGAGAAAACATAACAACAACTGTTTGTTGACCCTGGGATATTTGGCGCCTTGGTTTTTTTCTCTTCACAAGCATCTGGCTATTGTTAACAACGATTTACTGTTAACCCCAAAGCTGTCAACGTTTGGAAAGATAGCAGGGATTGTGCTCTGACACAACACATACCTCCAAATTAGAGGTGCCATGACTTTTGTCAAGCACACACGACCTTTATCGAGACTCCTGAGGAGAGTCGAAGGCTTTATTTCCAGATCAACTGTTTCAGACTGATATTCAACTTAGACAGGATAAGTAGGGGTCCCTGAGGAGAATGGGCTGCTATTTAAACCTGCTAATGGTGTACAACTTTCAGGATTTTTTTCCTTTCTTTTTTTCCTTCTTTCTATTTTGTGTGCTAGGTCTCAGGCTAGCGATGCTAACCAGACCTGTAGCCACCTGCAAATTACAACTTAGTACTCGAAGAGTTAAGAATGTGTTTCTTTCAGTCTATTGTTGGAGTGTGCAGGTCAGGCACAGGGGGGGAGGGACGAATAGATTGTGCTAAGAGGCTTTAATCCCCCCGCCTGTCAAGCCCGAACCCTGCTTGACGTCCCATTGATGTGTAACAGAACAAAACAGTGGGCCCCTTGCTAAGCTGCTGCCCGGGCCCCATTCACAGCGACAGGAGAGCAAATTCTTCAGCTGCTCAGATCCCTCTGTCTTAAAGAGGCAATGTGCAAAAAAAAAGAAACACCACCACAACAGCTAGGTGGAATGGTACAAATGGCAACCAGATACATTTCTGGACATTTCCATTTCTACTTTTTGGAGCTATAAGCATAGGACAAAAGCAAAAAGATGCTCACATGCTCGTTGCTAGAATATTTGAATGATTAAAAAATATGTTTATTTGAATGACACTATTTTCAACAATATTCAAATTATTATCTCGTAAAATAAAACAATAGAAATATAATCATTTTAAGTTCTAAAGATATCATTATTAGATATTTTTGATTATTATTTATTTTAATTATATACATATATATTTATTACTTCCTACTTGATGTAAGATATTTTAAAAAGATGAAATTAATAGAAACATACACACACACACACACACACATATATATATTACAATTTTTTTTCTTGACTTGCTGCATGTTAGATTTTTATGTCATTTTCTAATCTTAAATCAGTTCTTTTTTTGTTTTGTAGTTGTAAAATGTTCTGCAAATAAGGTTCTGAAAATAACTGTTACTAATCTTGTGAAATTCTGGAAATAAAATAGGACTCTAAAAAAGCACACGAAGCTCCCCATGACCTTATTGATCGTTTGATCCAAGATTGATAAGAACCAGATGATCGTTCTGGCACAATTAATACCAATGAATACAAATTGAAAAATACCGATTTACAGCAACAACAACATCAACAAAGGCTCAGGAGATTTTACAAGGTTTTAACTGCTGTTTAATTCTCAGCAGGGGCTAACAGATCTTGGCCACAGACTGTCACTGTCGAAAAGGTTTTATAAGAAAGGAAAGAAATAAACACCCCCTTCTTCTTTCTCTTTTTTTAACGAAGGCACATCTGAAAATGGCACATCTGAAAATGGCCTAAATAGCACATCTGAATTTTCTGAAATTTCTTTATATTGTGTAAGTCATAAATAAAATAAAAAGACACTATCGAACATTAAATATATCCTACATTTATTTTTATATTATAAAGAGTCTAAAATGTTCAAATTTAGAATTCATGGGTTGGAGCAAAACACAAAAATAATAAAGGCAGGGCGAGAGTATGCAAATGGGACAGAGCTCGTTTTAATGAGACAAACCCACTGACAAACCACAACTCTAATGCTCGGGGTTAAGAGATGCATATTCATGATATGTATATTCAAATGCATAGACATGAACTAACAGACCCACACCCTCTCCAGCCTATTACCCTTCTCATTACTCTTTTTATTTACACAGAGGGAAAAGGATTTTAGAAAGACACGACTCATGTATTATTATTATTATTATCATCATCATCATCATTATATAATATTATTATGATTATAATAATAATAATAATTATTATTATTATTATTATTATTGTTGTTATTTTTATTGTTATTATTATTAATATATTTATCATTATCATTATTATTTAAAAATCTGAACAACACAAAATTAAAAACGTGTTTTATACATGGATGGATTTTGTAAATACAAGGATCTCGTGCTTGTTTTTTTTTTTTTAGTCTTTTGAACATGAAGTGGAAACAGTAATAGTACATAAGAGATAACCCTAAGAGTCATATAAGAATGAATGGCAGCACTAAATGAATAAGCACACATAATTCATGTTTTTTATGTTCTATTATTCATAGTGATCATATGTGAAGAATGTTCGCTAAATATATTTAGCGAACAGTATGAGATGTGGATCATGTGAGAAAATCACATCTGCAGAAGGAAACCACATGCAGTACAATGTGAAATTTTAACATGTAAAAATGAAACGATTCATGTGAGAAATCATGTGGTGGATGGGAATAATATCAACTCATGAAAAGAAAGTAATCGTGTTTAATAATCACATGAGAAAATACATGCATTATGTGTAACATATGGAAAATTTTAACATATGACACGTGGAACATGACACGTGCTGGGTCTGAAAAAACACACGTGTAAATTGAACACATGAATCACGAGTTACAGAAACTCCTTTGTGAACATGTGAATTAAATTCTAACAGCTTATTAACATGAATAAAATACTGGTCAGAGTAAGAAAGTTTGGGTTATAGTTATGTATATCTACCAAACAGAGTAAAAACGAGAACTGTTCTATAATAAAAGAATTATTTTCATGAATTGAATTACTCTGAAGGAAATATACAGCAATAAACAGTACTGTAAAAAAAGATAAAGAAAGCAAATTATTAAATTCATTTATTTTGTCGTTCATCCATGATGATGTTTAAACCATAAAAGGAAATTTATCCTCATCCAAAATAGTAATGAGAATAAAAGTGTAGAAAAAATATCACGTGACTGGTATCTATCCATCCATCCATCCATCCATCCATCCATCCATTTATCTATCTATCCATTTATCCATCCATCTATCCGTCTATCTATCTATCTATCTATCTATCTCTATCTATCTATCTATCTCTATCTATCTATCTATCTATCTATCTATCTATCTATCTATCTATCTATCTACTGTATCTATCTATCTATCTATCTATCTATCTATCTATCTATCTATCTATCTGTCTGTCTGTCTGTCTGTCTGTCTGTCTGTCTGTCTGTCTCTCTATTTATCTGTCATTTGCAGAAGACAAAATAAGAAAATATTCGCATGCTATAAGTCCAGTTACTCTAATTAAACTGTAGTATAAATAAAGTAAACAACTTGTAATTACGTTTTGTTTTATATCTTTCTGAGAATGATATACTGACGACACCTTCGTAGGGCTTCCAGAAATGTTCGAGATTTAAAACTCATTAGTTGTGCTTTTGCGCCCCCTAGTGGCACTATGAAGTACTTTACATCCACTAGGTGCTACTGAAAGGTAAAAAATACCAGGGCCATTTTTCTACATAGGTTTGGTGCCTTGCATAATTATTCACACCAATTTTCATGGTATTGCTCAGTTCTCGAGTTGAAATAGATTTAACCGGGATTATATGTGATTCTACTGTGATTATATGTGATTATATGTGATTATATGTGATTATATGTGATTCTACTGCACACAAAATGTTGAAGTCGAAGGTAATAATATATTTCTTGAGAAATTCAAAAAGAAATATTGTAATTGAAGAAGGTTTTCCAGGATATAAGTGATTGCTCTAAAGAGCTTTATTTTGTGCAGATATAGTTTTAAGAATGAGGTTAGCATTTAGATAAAGCATAGTGC
>NC_083481.1:13167023-13252023 GCF_030014155.1 Tachysurus vachellii
TCCATCCATCCACCTATCTATCTATAATAATTATTTTCCTGGTCCAGTTTACACAGCTCCAAAGTTGTTGTATTTATTATTTATTTCTTTTTAAATCAGGGCTACTCTGAGAGAATCAGATATTATATAAAGAAAGGTTTATATTATACAAAGATTCAGTTCATCATAAAATCAACCAGAATGATGAGAAGTGGGATGGAACAATCATGTGAACAAATCATTTGTTCTTGACTCTGACGAGGTATATATTGTCAGTATGAATTTAAACCGTGACTTTCTCCACCCACCCAGATTACATTTCTTTATTGTATTTTTATGCACATTATGCACCGTCAACTCAATTAAACCATTGTAATTCACTCAGAATACAAAAAATTGAGTAAATATCTTCCAGCAGACATCTCCACTCCACATCGCCATCTAGGATGAAGGAGTTGAAAGTTGATTTTTTTTTTCCCCCAACAATTTAGGTTGGAAATATTTCTTAACCGGAAGGTTCTGTTAAACAAAAAATTATATATTTTTTATTTTATGTAACAAGGCCTATCTGCATGCCAGGATGTGCATTCAATATTTATCTAAAGAATCAAAATGGCCGCACAGCTATAAATGAGTTGCATCATGGGTATTTGCGTGGGCTGCAGTGACATCAGCGAAAACAAAGGATGGCATTATAAAACTTGTTGAATCGAATTCCTCTCTAAGCATTTACTTTTATTTAATCTTCTTAGTAAGTTGCATAATGGCCAGAGAGAGTTTAGTACAATGTTCTTCTAGACGTGTTTTAACAAACCACAGACAAGCAGCTAGAAAGACACATTTAAAACAGTTAGCAGAGTAACATTTTCACATAGTACAAGCTTAAGGATAAATAAAAGTTTATGAAACCGGTTCCTAAAATAAACTAAAGCTTCTGAAGCTATTTTGCAGAGTACAGAGCTAGAGATAATTCAAGCTAATGAATACACAGTTACACTACAGTGAAAAGACTGGTATTAGTTTAGCTCTGGACATTTTACATATTAATTGAATGCAGAGACAGACAGAATACTTTTCCAACATATAAACTAATAGTTCATTGTATGAGATCAGTTATATTAACCTTGTAAAATGGTCCCAAAAATTTGCCCATTGCTCATTATACATTATCCATTGGGCCTGGCAGAGCAAACAGCTTGGCATCATGCCTTGATACAAAAGAACTGAAGAAATTCACAAGAAGTTATTCATCTATTCATTTATATCAATCTATCTACCATTGTCTGTCTGTCTGTCTGTCGTATCTGTCTTTCTTCATCCATACTTCTTTTTCCTGGTATAGATTAAATAGGATATGGAGCAATTACTGGGAATACTGGATATGAGATGGGAATACTTATTCCTTCCTGGCATGCAAGTCCATCACAGAGCACTACAGTATTTCAAGTAGCCAATCCACCTAATTGTTTTTGGAAGGTTAGAGGAAGTGATCCCAAAGGAAACCCATATGTACTCAGGGAAATCATGCAAAAGAGTGCACAGACATTAATCCGAGCTCAGGACCAATCAAACTGAAGAACTGGAACCATGAAGCCAACCTACAAGAAGTTATGAATGAATGACGTCATAAAATTAGGAAAATCAGTTTACTGTACACAGTCAAGCACACTGTGGTGAGACTATTAGCAACTCAAACACAAGTAAAGTCATAATAAATAAAAGTAAAAAACCTAGAATATTAATATATTATAGGTTTTTCTCTACTTTTAGAAAGGGGAAATGGGCCTGTGTGGCTAACAAAAAAATTCGAAACAACTGACAGCGTACGATACATAGCATCTTGAATCCACTTCATTAACACTGCCATAAACCAAGAATGGGAAAGAGGATAGTTGTGAAAAAAAAGAGCAGATCTTTGTGGTCAGGGTCATGCTCATAGTCACAATAGGACGATTTTGTTATTGGTACTCAGTAGTGACAAGAGCACAAAGTCATTGTTGTATAATATTGTTATATCTTATAATATTGTTCCATGGCGTGTGAAAAGGATACCTCTTAAAATAAGACAATAAACTACACCCTGACGTTTCTGCCCTTTACAAACAGAACCACAAACCAACAAATCACAAACAATGGCAGTGTGCATCCAATTCAGTATAATTCTCTGCCCATTGTTGGTCTATGTTTTGGACAAATCACACCATTGGACTGCCAGCAACCACAAGAATACAAAATTAGGCAACAGTGACATCACTAAACACAACGTACATTGCATGCTGTTACCAAAAGCCACATATTTACTGCTCTATTCAAACGTATAAAGTTTGCTTGGGCTAAACTGTCTTTCTACCCCAATAGCTAGATAACACACATGCTTCAGGATTAATCAGTAAGTATTTCCACCCAATTGCCTGGTCTTTTTTCAGTCCTCAGCTTCCTGTTCTTGGCTGTGGTCTTCTGCTGTTGTAGCTCATCCACCTCAAGGATTGCTGTTTCATAGTCTGGGATGCTCTTCCTGCTGACCACGTTTGTAAAGAGTGATTGAGTTACTGTAGACTTCCTGTCTTCCTGTGCACTAGCAATCATGACACGCTAAGTCACTGATATCGCATTTTTTCACCATTCTGATGTTTGATATTTTACCCGAAGCTTCTGCACATGCTGATGTAATTGTATTCTTATGTAATTGTAATAATCCAATCGGCCAATTACATCACCTTTATATTGAAAATTCTTGTCTTAGCCTGCTGTAAAGTACTGTAAAATGTGTCCTAAAAAGTTTAAACATTTTTTAATAAAATGTCTTACAAAATGTAGTTTTTTTAATATAAATAAAGAACTCGTAATTTCATTGCCGCAGCCTGGGTTCGATTCCCAGGCAGGGAGCTAACACAACCCAATGCACTCTCAGTGCTGATCCAAAGCCCGGATAAAATGGGAGGGTTGCGTTAGGGAGGGTATCGGGTGTAAAACCTAACATCAGGGAGCAGCTGAAAGAACGACAAAAATGAATTTTTTTATCATTATTTTCTTGAATGGATTGGCAGGGAAGCTGTCTCAAACTTGTGATGGACTTGGACAGGAAACATGGCAAGCATATCACACACACACACACACACACAACACTGTTATTAAACTTCTTCACAAATTCGAAAGGCGTAACTAACTGACGTGTTAATGGAATCCATATACATACTGTGGTTAGAAAATTAACTTTAAAGGTGGGGTCTCTGTTGTTTGAGAAACGCTTCAGAAATCTGCATTGGGCCGCCAAACAAAACAAAAACAAAACTAACGTGTAGCCAATGAGCAGAAAGGGGTGTGTCTTGTCAATATGGGTGGAGAGAGTGTTCAGTGCACATGTGGGATATTAGCAGAAAGCGGTTTTAACATTGGCATGGCGGATAAAAACAAAGAAAGCGAAGTAAGGCTTACGATAAGGTAAGAAGCAGGACCCGTGTTAATATAGGATCAGCTTTCCAGCGCTGGAGAGAACTGAACATCTTCCCCGTGAAACGGAGATAAACCTTTCACGGTACAACACACAGTACTACAAAAACAAATTTGTATTACCATAGTATTACTCATTGAGTTCATTTATTGATAAAAATATACCCTGTGTCAGCTGCCCCAGCAGGTTCCACCATAATACTTGTCTGGGTTATACTTGTCTGGTGTATGTGTGGGGCGGAGCTATCAAAACAGGGATAGGACCCATTTGGGTTAGGGGCGTGTTTGTTTTGGTGATTTCAAATGTCAACATTGGCTTTCAAACAACAGAGACCCCACCTTTAAATACACAACACAACGCAGAAACAGACAATCAGGATAAGAACACTTTTCAATAAGAGACTTTTTCACAAGTAACTTCATTCACCAGTCTGTAAAATGTTTGTTCAGTGTACACATATGCAGTTAATCCTGACCTCATTTAAGTTTATTTTTTCTTTTGTGAAGAAAACTTTCACATGCTGGCAATAAATTGTGCCCTGGCTCTTGAATATTTGGTCATGAATTTGAGCGACTGCCATGTGCTTCAAGCAGGATGAAATAAAAAAAGACCTCCCTGTTCAGGAATTGCAGCATAAACGAACCAAACTTTGTGTATGTATGAATCAACAACAAGGGAGTTCACTTTAAAAACGTTTAATATCAAGACAGCAAGCATACAAAACAACTTGAAGTTCAATCCAGCAACACTTTTACAGTGCAAAGTCGAAGAATTACAAACTTCCTTTCAGTCATCAGACGGAGCGAGAGAAATTTATCAGAGTATAAATACAGTCTCGTGTCTGTTAATAAATATAAACATTCACAATGTTGATAAATTACAGAAAATAAACCGTTTCTGTTAATAAGTTAAAAATAATAGTATTTCTACCGTTTTATTTTGGTCAAGTCATCTTAATGCAAATTGCAAAGCCAGAAAAAAAAAAAAGCCAATAACACCATCTTTTTTTTAGTCAGTACCTTAACATTTCAGATATCTGAAGAAATTTTGAGAGCACGTGCCTTCACAACATAATTACTAATAAATAATAATACAGTTAATTCATTTTTGTGAAATTAAAGGATTTCTTTATATATATATTTATTTGTTTTACATTTTTTGGTAAAAAATAGGATAGAGGAGAAAAGTAATTCTTCCTATTTGTCAGTTGAATGATTCCCATGGAAGCAGAAAAAAAAAATGTATTGGTTAAAGTTCTGTCAAAAATGAATATCAGGAAGCAGAAAAGATGCTGTGTAGAAACCGTGCACAAAAAAAAAAAAAAAAGAAATTGTGTAAATAATGCTATTATTAAACTGTATTTCAGTGCATGTTTTTGTGTACATACAGTATATTACATGTTATAAGACTGGCTATTTCGAATATCAGCGTTAGCAAGTTGTGTTTAGGTTCATCTAACTCCAAAATTGTGCTACTCTACTTCGACCTCATGCTGCGTTCACAAATACGGCGATTTTATCGCTGCACTATAAAGTCGTCAGTAGGCGTTCCTGCTTTGGGTTGCCATAGTAATAATGTTTCTTATTGACATTGGCACTTTAAGCGATCTGGAGAGAGGTTTGACATGTGTGTGTGTGTGTGTGTATATATATATATATATATATATATATATATATATATATTACACACACACACATCAATGTGTCTATGCATCATATACGAGATAAAAAGCGCGTTCTAGCGTGCGTGTTAACGGGCTTCACTCTAATTGGTCACTGCACCGAGTCGCATCATATCACTGAAAACGAACTATCGCTTTGACTCTGAGTCGCTATATGTGTGAACGTAGCATAAGGCTTAACGTATGATTATGTAAGTAAAAATTGGTACAAAAAAAAAATAAAGGAAGGAAAAAAAAATCAAAACCGTCCCTCGTACGCATTTACACACATTTCATCCATCCGTCCATCCCCAGGTTTACCTCACATGTCATTCACGCTCTTATTATTCAACTGTTTTCATGAATTTCACTCAAATTACACTCAAGACTTGGCATGATGTCTTTTTTTTTTAAATAAAAGTTAATATACACGTGATGAAGTGCTTCTGCGATTCTTTCACAGAAAATATGTTGCTCACATTTGTTATATTTCAAGTATGTCGTTTCCATAAAACAACGAAAATAATTAATGTTAATTAATAATGCACACTGTTGCAGTTTGAAATAACTGCATGACAGGCTTATTTGGACAGATTTGCTTCTTTTTTTTTCACCCGACACATCACATTTTCTTCCAGTTGTCAGAGTTTATCGAATGGGATGAAATCGGCAAGAAGAAAATGACTCAAAGGCTCGTGCGTTTTCACGTGATCTAGTCATATCAGGTGCTGTAGCAAAAATATACTCAAAAAAAGCAGGCTGCTGTCGAGGGTGCAATGATAAGACAAAAAGCTTCATCAATCTGCGGCGTCGGCATCTGCATTCCCACCCCACCCCAGCCCCCACCCCATAGTCAACAAACAGGATGTGCTTCAAATGGCGATTCTCACAAGAGTCTCCCAAGTACTTATTTAACGGAGGAAGAGGGCAATGATACCTCTATGACCTTCTATCTGAGGTATTCCTCTTCTGAAAGGCTGCCTGTGCTCTCGTCCTCACTTCCCTCCAGCTCCGGCAGATCTCCCCACAGCAGCAGATTCACTCCTAATAGAGGAAGAGACGAGCAAGAACAAGAAACCCTCAGAAGTTTGGCACCTGTGTATTTTATCAGGCTCAAAAACGGCTGAATGCAAATAAAGCACAAGTTCTTAAAGCAATAAAGGAAACCCATTTGGGCAGTGAGTTAAGGTAATGCTCATGCACGCTGCATATAACAGACTTTCAGTCCACGTGGTTGTGATGCAAATCTTAAATTTGCATGAGAGAAATGCTGAACAGTAGATACTGCTGTGCTGCCAGACACCAGCTGTACCTCACGTTCTTCTCCGTGAATGATGCCATTTGTGACGAGCCCAAGACTACGGGTGCTTCTCATTTCTTAAATCTGTGATAAAGCTTCACTTTATCACAAAACATACACAGAACGGCAATTACTACGCAATCAAATGTTACCGCTTCAGCCAGAGCGAGATTCGTCTGACTTCTTCATTTAGCAATTAACTGTATTTTAATTTTTTTTATGCAAGGGTTTTTATTAAACACAATTTAAAAGAAACATTATTGATTTGGGTTTCTTACAATAATAATAGCACTTTTAGTGATTTGTTTTTGGCTTGATATATTTGATCCACAAGTCTCCGTTTTCACAGTTACACTGAGATTTCCTTAAAGAAGGACAAGGAGTGATTTTCAGGTCATGTAGGATGTAGGATTGAGGAGTCAAGGAGACTTCAAGAGTGTTTGGGAAGCCTGTGTTTGATTATATCATTTGAATGTGCGCTCACGCGCTCTCTCACGCACTGTCTGTATTTCCTTTTTTTTCCCTTAACTCCAGTTTAGATCAATTTTAATACATTCTAAAAGAAAACCTATGAGATCAATTCCACAGATCAGCCACAACATTAAAACCGCCTGCCTATTTTTGTGAAGGTCGCCCCACATCCCTTTTCAAAGTCAACTTCAAGAACTAAGTGTTCACATGCTGATTAATATACCCCAACCCCATGACAGGTAATCCATGTGGTTTTAATGTTATGACTCATCTTTTGTATATCAAATGTAGAATTTTTCCCGAGACCCCAAACCTGATGCGTCCAGTCTGTTAATGGTGGAAACAGCTTCACTGTTGAACATCCAGAAGTGGCCGTTGTTACAGGAGAGCAGGCAGGGTTTGCACGGAGCCACTACATGATACCCCACAACATTTCCACTGAAGGTACAAGTAAAAAATAAATAAATAAATAAATCCAGAAATAAGAAACAATTTAAAAAAAATGCACAATGCTGCCTAGAAGCAGACTCTGACAAATAAGTTAGAATTCAATTGTTATTCATTCATTTACACACAACTGCTTCTTGTGCAACACCGTAGTTTAAAGGACACTTCAGAATTACTGGCACCCTTAAAGAAAGTGAATTATTCACTTAACTGAAAAGATATGCTCATTAAAATGAATGTGTTACATACCACTTCAAGCAAGCGATGTCTCTTAATTTGCATTTACAGCTTTCTGTCGAATAGCAGCCTGCAACAAAATCGACGGTCCTGCGAAAGAAAGAGAGAAAGAAAATAATACATAGCAGCAATCATTTATCATAGTAAGGAGAAATAAAAAACACATTTAGTTGATTGTTAGTTGACAGAAAGAAGAACATTGTTCCCCCCCATATCTGCCACAATATTGTAAATTAACAACTTTGATGGAAGCTTTAAGCTCTGCCAATTTGCCACAATCCCATCATGTCAAATATCATGGACAAGCTTTATATAATACACACACACACACACACACACACACACACACACACACACATAGATATAGATAGACTGTCAAAGTGTGTATCAGTGTTATACCTTTTCTAATGCAAACCATATTAATCACACTTCCTTGGGTAAAAAGCATAATGTTGTATTTTTAAATCATTTTCCCCTAAGATAAATGTCCTATATTCAGAACTAAAAGAAAATCTATATTCCAGGATGAACATTGCATTCAGGAGACTTCACGTGCCACATTATGGTGTCAGTGGAGACTTTGTTAAACAGTAAAAATAAAAAAAACTTTCTGGAAGAAGTTTTGATGCAAAGAAAATACTAGAAAATGGTTTTATTCACCTGTAGTGTCTCAGCTTAAATAAAAAAAATTAAGATGTTAAAGACAGAGTCAGAACAGGCTTTAGTGACAACAATAAAAAAAATAATAATAATAAGCTATGATGATTATTACTCATTATTATTAAATAGATATAACGAGCAGTCAGGATCCTTTCTCACCTGTTTGGAGGCATGTCAGTGGAGAACAGCTCGATTTCTGTATCAGCTAAAAGCACAGCTTTCATTCCCCTTGTACACAGAAGGCTATCGCAGTAAATGCAGTTCACTTGAGCAACACATTTATTCTTAAAATTGGACGTAGACATCGTAGAGCTCGAACAAACAAACAAACAAACCCTGCAGATCGGATCAATGAGAAACTGCTCACTTCCTTTTAAAAACCTACCGTTACCTGCTTGCGGCTGTTTAAACCGGATGTTAGCTAACGTTAGTTACCTAGCTTTAGATTTTGCGCTCTGATATTAAATAAACTAAGATGGATCTTACAGAAAGATTCCTAGATGACCTGTTTGACAGGTCTACAAAGCTAAAACGCCGTATTTATACATTACAACACAAGACATCCAGCTAGCAAAACATGTCTAATGACAATAACAAAGCTCGCTAGTACATTAACAGTCGAGCTGTAACAACATAACGGATGCTTGCTGCTTTGTTTTTTGTTCGTTTTTATAAGACATGAGATTTAAATAAATATAAATTAAATATACGATTAAAACGCTGAACTACAAAGAGGATGATATAGCGAGGTAGGCTAAGCTAGCCTAAACAAACATATGCACTTCCGGAAACATTTTCAAAAACGAGGCATTCTGGACTCTGATTGGATAAAAACGAGCACGTGATCAATGATCTCGGACAGCTCAAAACAGCCCTGTTTGCGATTTGTATCCTGTCTAATTACGTGCTGTTTTTGTTTACTAATATTCCGTTCACACACTGTGCCCAAATGTGTTGTGAATATAATACATTAATTAGTACAACTCGTATTTATATTATGTTATAGAAATTCAAAATGGCGTCCATGAAGGAGTTTATATGCACTATGTAGTGCACGTGTGTAGGCGATAAGGATCCAATTGGGATTCAGCCTCTGTAGCGGATTTGTCGGATTTTAGTCCACTTCCGCTTCAGGCGACCAATGGAAATAAAGAGGGGGTTGGGCTTGTAATATTTCCACGAAAAAGGGCGGGGTTAGAGCTGGGAAAAAAAAAGAAAAAACTCAGATAACTCACTCCACCGCATCTCGAGAAAGAATTTTGGATCAAATTGAGTTGGAACGAGATGCATTAGACTTAGAGGAATGGAAATTACCTCTCAAGGTAACTCTTTGGTTTGTTTGTTTGGCTGTTTGTTTGTTGTATTAGACTCCTAAATTCAGATGTGTGTGTAACAGTATTTATAGGAGTGCAGTTAAAATGTTAGAACAAAAAAAGTGAGGAAACAAAGTGGCCGAATGGAGACGTGTGTGTGAGCTCGTGTGTGTGTGTGTGTGTGTGTGTGTGTGTGTGTGTGTGTGTGTGTAGGACACATCTGGTGGACGCATTACTGCTCAACTCTATAGTCCTACAGATGTATATAACCGTAATAAAGGAGTACACTTGGCTTGCATAAGAGTTATTTATTTATTAACTTCCCTATTTAAACAGTAGAAAACTACTGAAATCATTTGTCCTATGCATGCATGCATGTAGGTATGCAGGTATGTATGTATGCATGTATGTATGCATGTGATACACGTTTGCTACGTGAATAATATTGATAAAGCAGTGCACAGGCCGTGCACGTGCCTTTAAAGAAACATTCAAATAAAACCTATCATTTTTAAAGCACGTGCTGTTCGAGTTGATGTAGTGGGGAAAACGAACATGCATGCTCACATCTTGCCCTTTCTATAAAATCTTGCATGTATATTATAGTCTGTATTGGAGGTTCATTCTGTTGTTTGTTTGTTTGTTCAAGGTTACATTGTTCTGCTTCCAAAAGAGCAGTATTTAAACCAAGCCCTGCACTTTTCCGGATACATCTCCAGCCTTTTGCTTTTTTAAGACGCGCGTTTTGTGCAGAAAGGCGTGTGCGCAAAAGCAAACTAAAACTTTTGGATCTCCTCACATCAGCTTGAGCAGTCAGGAGGGAATGAAAGTCTGCTCCGTTCCTCTCCCGGTTTTCGGAGGCGCACTTGGAGAGCGCAGTGCGGGAGGAAGCGCGTAATGCAGCGCGTAATGCGGGCAGCTCGAGCTTCTATATGAAATAATCATTTCTCCGTTTCCACTACTGCACACCTAACAGCCTATTGGATATCTCAATAACACACAGACGGTGGAAACGGTCGTTTTTTTATTATTTTATTTTTATTATTATTTGTATTCTTGTTATCCTTCTTTTTTTGTTTGCGCATTTTTGACCATCATGACGTCTCCGGCGAAATTCCGCAAAGACAAGGAGATTATAGCCGAATATGAAACTCAAGTAAAAGGTAAGTGTGAACCACATCTGTTAGTTTATATGATCCTCTTCTGTAGGCTAGTGATAACATATTATTTGGCCATAAACAGCTTTTTATTAATAAGTATATATTTGGGTTTTCTTTTCCTCTCCACAGCTACTTAAAATCAAGCTTTTATAGACCCTAAAATCCTAAATCACATAACGATGAAATTGTATCCTTGTTGCTTTATAGCTGAAAAACATATCATATTATGTATATTGTGCAGGTGGGTTAATAATAATAAGCTTAAAAGCAATGCATAGGCTGTGGCATAGATGCAATGCATAGATAGATAGATGTGCCATATATATCAATGACGATCAGCCGAATTCTCTCCTCGATTGCAATGCAGTTGCGTTAGAAGCCCATTTTCTTTCATCCATAGACTGTAGATTTGTGTATTTATTATGCGCTTGCATGTATACGCGTATGGCGAGTATGGATACGCGTATTATGCGTATTATGGCTATAGGTGCGATAGGTACCCTGTGTGCACGAGGCAGGGCGTTTTCTTTTACCCTACACCTCTTCACACTACAGTAAATGTGTGATTCTGTCGATTTTTCTCCCTCTGCTGTTAAAATCAGGAATTCGTGTCCTAATCAATACCAGCCGCATTTTAAACGCAAGGCGAAAAACACCATCGTTTACTTCTATAGAATCTTCTATACATCTATAGATCTTCCATTAAAAACAACTATATGTTCAATAAAACTGTTCATTCCTGCACCACGTCTGTTATCCTGCCTTTCTAAGGTAAAAGCTAACCAGTAATGCCTCCCCCTCCTCTCCTCAGCTATCCAGATGTGATAGCCTCCACATCTGGATTCACAATTAAACCTGTTATTGGATGTACAGGAGTCGTTAAGTGAGCCTTTTTTTTATGACGCAAGGGCTTAATAATAATATGATCCTCGTAGAGTAATCATTATCATAGGCGTATGATCAACTGGCAGCTTTTATATATTTCTGATAGCCGGTGCATTATTCTATTGTTCATGATCGATGGGATGTAAAGATCTCATAACTCTCAAAGAGCAGGTTTTTTTTTTTTTTAAAGATATTGGATTGTTAGACTTTGAGATTACAGCAGGATTTTAAGATTATTACTTGTCGCTCGGTTCAATGTGATCCAAATCAAATCTTGGACTGGTTCTATAATAGAATGTTGTCTTTCCTTGTCACAATTTGTAGGTTTACATGCCATCAAATGATATGTTAGTGATTTGGTTCAATGGCTCAGTCAGAGTAAAAAAAAAAAGCCTTCTTGTACACACCTCATCCGAACCAACCGATCTCGATCCGAATGATCTTTCGATCGGATTGAAAAGGGTGGTGTAGATATGAAATAATTCAGTAAGGTGGGGCATGTAAATTCACGTTGAATCTGATTTAATGTTGAAAACCGATTTAAAGAAATTCTTTGTGCAGTAGTGTGAACGTTCAAACAGACAGTTTTGCTAGGACTATATGTAATTGGATATTTGATTAAGATTGTAATATTTAGGGTACATTTTAAATGTTTTTTTGGAACCTGCAATTTAAATTTGGATTAAACGAATTCAGTTTGATCATAATGGAAGAGTGTGAACATACCTAATGAAACTGCACTAATGATACACCTGCGAGTAAAGAAAATGACTACATTCTGTTTACAACATCAAGCAACCCAATCCAGGTTCATGTTGTAAAAGGGGTCACACAAACAATCTCTTCAAAGTGATCTTATGTAGTGTGAATTTATTTCTGTCCATTAGGGTTTTTTGTTTTTATTTATTGAATTTATTCTACCCACTATTGTCACTACTGTATTTGTAGCTGTCTGGTGAGTTTTGTGGCTCTTGTATTGGTGGTTTTAAGACAAACATCATAGAGGTGACTCGCTGAGATATCGATCAAAAAATTCAGAACCTGACAAAAATTCAGACACTTTGACGTCAGGTTTTTTTTGGTCATCACCTTCTACATTCTCAAATTGCGACCAGCCGATTCTTTTAAGATGCTGAATTTTGTCTATACATCCAGGTTTAATTTTTCGAAACAGTAAGCGCTAAAGACGTGTATGTTTTTATTGAACCACCCAGACCCTGTTGCTTTCAAGAGATAATGGACAAATCCCCGAATTTATAAGGATTAACTCTGAAATAAATTTGGCTGCCTCAGTGTTTTGTTTTGCTTGGTCTTGCTTGTCTCAGTTTGTGGACTCGGGGGCTTCCAAAGTTCTGAACAGTGGAGCTGTGTAATCTCTGGCCAAGTGACACGCAGGGTGAAGCCGAGGTCATTCTATTCTTCTCAAGTGGAACACCGGGAGTCTGTAAAAAAAAGGAGCAACTTTCAGTTTGGTGTCATGAACTTGTTCACCTCGAAAACTGCACTGCAACATTGAACTGATGCGAGAGTAGAAGTAGAAAGTAGTAGGAGTACTTTATTAATCCTCAACTGGAAATTTGTTGTCACAAACACATTACTGTTTGACTCACAAGATACCATACAGAAAGAATCCATAATATCCGTACGAAATCTATTACAGGCTATCAGGTTTAAAAAAGGTTAGACACGTGCGATAAGCACGTGTAATACTGTGCGTATACACAAATGTACAGTAGTGGCAGTGTGTGTAAGAATGTACAGAAACACTATATGAAAATTTGTTGCAATATGAAGAAGTAGAAAGTGTGTCTGGGTCTGTAAAATCATTAGACCTGTCCATCATCTACAGTGTTTGTTTAGTTCCCAAACCTTATTGTTAACACGTAAAGTTGGATAGCACAACGAAAGAGAATAATATGGAGATTGTGCTGCTGGTACTCTTCACTAAAAGCTTTCATGCTTCATGCTCGAGAGGTTTAACAGCTATTATTTGTAGTTTGTATCAACGAAGGAATCTTTTTAATCCTCACAAGGGAAAATGGCACAGATCGTTACTGGTCTTTATTGAACTGTTAATCTCGGGTCAGCCTGAAATGAAACGAAATCTATTTTATTCAGTTGCCTGGGCTGAGGAAGACCCCATCATCTCGAAGCTTCATTTAAGACACGTGTGCTTTCTAATGGTTGTATGAATGTTATAGAAAGGGCGTATTGGTTTAAGGTGTTGAGCCTATGTCCATAAGTTTAGCAAGAGACAGAAGCCATTCAGAATATCAGAGTATTTATAAATCAGTAGGAGAGAAATATCAGGATCCACTGCTCCTTCGGAGATTTTACAGTAAGGAACCTATGCACAGTTTTCTCTCCCATAATGCAACAGGACTGATGTGGAAGAGCTAAGTGCTATAGGTTTCAAGTGTTGCTCCTTGTGGTCACTCTTGTTCACTGACACCTTAGTAACTTCTTGTAGGTTTGAACAAGAAAATAAATGATGCAGTTTGGTAAACTTGTGGATATCATGGGTCAAATAACGATGCCAAACGGCGGATTAAGTATGTACAGATTGTATCCGTACTGCACGTATACTGATCAGTATGACCAGTAGGTACGTATCAAATGCAGTAGTTACTGACTCGACTCGAACGGAGCAAGTACCAAGTGTCGAATGCAGCAGTTACTGAATCAAATATGGTAGTTACTGAATCAAATCTTTGGATCACGTACTGAATCGAATGAAGCATGTACTAAATTGAACGGAGTAAGGAATGCTTAAAGATCTTTTTTTCACTCCTACAGAAACATTACCACACACCGATTCTTTTCTCAGGATCCACATAGAGACGAGAGTGCACATTCAAACTGCAAACGGCCTGTGTTTTTATATACCATTAGAAACGTGCGTTGCGGAACGTGTCTTGAGTAAACAAAACCATTCTCTAGGGAATTAGTAAAAGGAACAGGAAGTAGCAATCGTGTGCATATCCCTTCACATGAGGAGAATAAAAGAGAAACCTGAGAAGACATGGGAACGCAAAGGGATTTCCCGCACAGTTTCGATGTTAATTGGTGAGCAACGCTAACTCTGTTTTTGCTGTGTTTGCAGATGCGGTAATGAGCTTAATCACAGTGGTACGGTGCGTGCTGAAGACATGCACGGTGCTCCGAATAAGCAGCTAGATTAGATATGTTTTATTAGTGCATTTCTGCATTCCTATTTGGCTTCATGCTCCTTAAAGCTATTCATGTTCTTTTGAAGAGAATAATCTTGTCTCGATACTGGGCCCCAGGTTTAAAATTCATGCTGTTTGCTCAAGAAATAGATTCTTCCATGTGAACGTTAACATTTCACCTCAGCGTGTGAGTGATGGATTTTCCCCATGTATTGATTTCTGAGACGATTTGCCTTCTTAGGCTTGTAACTGACCAGCAACATCAATAAGCGTTAAATCTTTGCCTTTCTGTTGCGTCTCCACTTTGAAACAGTAATCCTGTAGGTGATTGGAGATTTCACTAGTGAGCCAGGATTAGGTAACAGTTTCCAGTCTCTCCCGCCTTGGTGCAGCGGCTACATGCTTGCCTTCCGCTCTCCACTTCTTTTGGTCCAAGACATCATAAGGAGCCACGTTCGTCACTAACATATCTTCTATAATTATGTCACTCCAATTCTCTTTTTGAGTCTTCTGTGTGATTGGTGTGGTTGGTGAGTTGAATCAGAAAGGTGATGGACTGTTTGTATGCCACTCCAAACAGCACCACAGGGCAAAAAAGTCTTGGCTTTGAGGCGGATTGGCATCTTCTTATCGATTCATCCATGCTGCACTGGCACAAGCTCACATGGTGTCACCCCCTTAGTTTACAATGGACCAGTATCACATTGAAGTAGTGAAAATCTTTGTAGTTGTTAAAGTGGCACCTTAAAGGTGGGGTCTCCTTTGTTTGAAAGCCAATGTTGAGATTTGAAATCACCAAAACAAACACGCCCCTAACCCAAATGGGTCCTATCCCTGTTTTGATAGCTCCGCCCCACACATACACCAGACAAGTATAACCCAGACAAGTATGATGGAGGAACCTGCTGGGGCAGCTGACACAGGGTATATTTTTATCAATAAACAAACTCAATGAGTAATACTATGGTAATACAAATGTGTTTTTGTAGTACTGTGTGTTGTCCCGTGAAAGGTTTATCTCCGTTTCACGGGGAAGGAGACGGTCAACACCTAGAACCTGAGGCAGCGCTAATGTTAGAGGCAGAGGTCGTAACGTTGCTGCCGATAACATGGAAACAGAAGTCTTGGAGCGTGTGCGCATGTTTCAGGCACAAAGACTCGCAGTAACGCAAGTAAGTGTATTGATTGATTTAGTATTCTGAACTTTAATTGATAGAAAGCCGTATTCTGTTAGTCCTCCTACTTGCCTTATCGTAAGCCTTTCTTCGCTTTCTTTCTTTGTTTTTTCCACCATGTCAATATTCAAAACGCTTTCTGCTAATGTCAAACATGAGCAATGAACACACTTTCCGCCCATATTGACAAGACACGCCCCTTTCTGCTCATTGGCTACACGTTAGTTTTGTTTTTGTTTTGTTTGGCGACCAAACGCAGTTTTCTGAAGCATTTCTCAAACAACAGAGACCCCACCTTTAAGTTATAAAAGTAGAGCTCTCTGGGAAGAATAAACTGAGGAGTTAACTGAAGCAAGTTATTTTGATTTTTTGCTTAATTCTTTTTTCCACAGAATTTAGAAAATCCAAAAGTTGAATGTCTCTGGTCTCTCTGTCTCCGTGTCCTTGTAGCTGACGCTAGAAAATGTCCTGTCAATTTGTCACATGCTAACTCAAGTTATTGATGAGGTTTTAAAGGACTTATCTGGACTCTTATTGACAGGCAGATGCATGTTAGCATTTATTAGCTAGCATGCTGTTCTTTATAGGCTGTTAGCTAGCATGTTCTTTACAGGTACATTTCTGGACCTTACGAATAGGATGATAAAAACAGAAGTGTAAACGATACGTGTTAGTCTTATATAAATAAGCCGCACATGTCTATAAGCCGCAGGTGCCTACAGGTACATTGAAACAAATTAACTTTACACGGCTTGTAACAAAATAAATAGGCTTTAACTTTACACGGCTTGTAACAAAAATAAATAGGCTTTAACTTTACACGGCTTGTAACAAAATAAATAGGCTTTAACTTTACACGGCTTGTAACAAAAATAAATAGGCTTTAACTTTACACGGCTTGTAACAAAAATAAATAGGCTTTAACTTTACACGGCTTGTAACAAAAATAAATAGGCTTTAACTTTACACGGCTTGTAACAAAAATAAATAGGCTTTAACTTTACACGGCTTGTAACAAAAAATAAAAAATTAGCAGTAAACAGTAGCCTACCAAGAAAGTCATTGGTCACTATCTTCCTCCTCCTGTGCACTGAAACCACTGAAGTCGTCATCTTCGGTGTTGGAGTTAAAGGTAGGGTCTCCGATGTTTTAAGAAATGCTTCAGAAAACTGAGTAGGACCGTGTTAATATAGGATCAGCTTTCCCGCGCTGGAGAGAACTGAAGGAGCGGGAAGTTGACAGCATATTCACAGATTCAAGTTTCCCGAGTCAATAACTCCTGAGCTAAACGCTGTTACTACACAAATAACTCCTCTTTTCTATCGTAGTAATGTAGAGAGGCAGCTACAACCGCGTTTTGTGTAGTAACAGCGTTTAGCTCAGGAGTTATTCCCAAAGCGTTGGAAAAAGTTGCGGCTTATAGTCCGGAAAATACGGTAGCTACTATATATACACAATCTGATACACAATGCTAACATGGTAGCTAGATGAGTTCAATGAGTGGGAGTGGCTAATTCCAGCAGAACAATAGGCATCGTTTCATCGATCTTTTAAATGTTTAACACATCAAAATGACATGTTTAGTTGTATTAGCAAACTTCACTCTTCTAGGAAGGCTTCTCACTAGATTTTGGAGAAGAACCACATGTACAGTGTGATGGTCAGGTGTGTTTGTTTCTTGATCACAGAGCCAGGGATTGTTACAGAAACTGGATTTGTTTTTCAGACCCTTTTTAAAATACCTCTCTGTTTTCAGAAAAAATCCATGTTTAATATTGCAGCTTTCAATTTTTTTTCATTTTGTAGCTACATATTACCCATGTCTCTTAGCATACACCTTGGGTTTTTCTTAATTCATTCATTAATTAATTTATTTAGAACTACTCAAGTTAGATCTTTTGAATCCTGAGCTGAATAGTTAAAAATCGACCCAATCATGTCTGCCAGCTCAGGGTTGACTTTGGTTTTCTTAAGAGCTGGCAAGAAATGATGGTAATGGAGTTGTGTAAAATAAAGCACATCAGACCCGCAGTAGCAGTAATACCAGGGAATATGATAAAGCCCTCTGGGTCATTGGAAAGATGCTAAAGAAAGCCAGGATACAGACAGGGACTCGTAAAGCAGTGGGACATGTAATGTATAAATGCCATAAAAATAAAAGCACAAGGAATGATGCAAGGGGGATTTTGCAAGGAATACTATGTACTGGCTAGAAGAATGTGTTGTTTTCTTTTCTTTCCTACAGAATGATTTCAAACGCTTTCTCATACCGGTATATTTTCTTACATGCAGCTTAATAAAAACACAGACAGCGGAAAGAAAACGTCAAAGTGCTAGTGCGGTTGTTTGAAGCATTGGTGTGTTTTTTTGTGGAAACAGAGATGTAGCAAAAGTAGCAATTATTTCACGATTTTGCCATCTCGCACCTTTTACATTAGCGACAGTATCCTCACATCTTTCCCACTGGAATATGAGGTTAATTAACACATGCCTTCTGCTCCACTGAGTCCCCAAGCAAACCTGGACAGTAGACAGTTCACAGAAAGGAAGTGATTATTGCCATTCGCACACTCTGTGTGACCAGTTTCCTGGTGTTCATTGCGGGAAGCAGCGACACAGTATTCAGACTGCGGGGATCTGCTGATAGAGACATCAAGGGCAGGCGGGACGAGGGATGGAAGCTTTTGCTTGGGTAGCGGAGTCCATGCATCACTACGCATAATTAATAGTACATAAGGCATGTCCTCAGCAGACAGGCAATGGCACAGCAATTAGTCGGTGTTGAGTCGAAAACGCACCCGAAGAGACACCTGAACAAGTGAATGCTAAATATTGCATGTTACTAGTAGTCACAGCTCAAACCACACATGACCTATTAATCAGTGTGGGTCAACGACCAGGCAGCCATTTGGGTTTATGGCTCACCATCAGCCATTGTTTACTCACACACTGCATCCCCAGGAACAAATCGTTAAGGTTCCCCTAATCTCTTTGTGCTAGATTTAATACAACCTAATGGCTGTGGCAGAATTAGTGCAGACTCGCATCGATCGGGGAAAGCTGCAGCAGCCAAGCCATGAGAGCGTGTTTTGCTGCAGTGCTCTAACCGAGAGCTATGTGTTTGTGCTATAGGAGAAAATGCTGACTGTGTCGAAAACAGTAGTCCGAAGGAAGGATGTTTTGTTTAAGTCTGAGAGGAAGAACAAGAGACAACGCTGGTAGCACGTGTCCTGTCGCTATAGTTTAGTATATCTCCACGTTGGAAACTTCACCCAGACCATCTGCATCTCCTTTCGGAAGGCCGGCTTGTTGGGAGGTGGCCTTGGAAGTCTGGAGATTAAAAAAAATAAAATAAATGAGCGCATTCAGATTTGAGATTGACTGCTTATTTAAAAGACAAGTATGTATCTAAATATGGTCAACACTTGGTCAGCATTGTGTATCACTCATTCTTGGACCAAGATTTTTGCATTTTATCCTGTCTAGTCCTGTTGTTTGGTTGGCCAGATACTTTACTACTGCCTACAAGTGGCAACTAAAACAATGCAGAAAAGTATAGTAAGTTAGTTGGCTTGTTCCCGGCATTAATATGAACACACATTAGCATATAAATTACTGAGCAGTAGATGACTCGGAAGAGTGCTAAACCAAGTCAGGCCAGTGTTTAGGTTTAATCTGTTGTGTTGCGGCAAACATTGTCCAGTTAAAGATTTTGGGCAAATCCTTGTTGATGTTATCTCATCCTGTTCATTTGGTATCTATAATCCAGTTCAGATATTGAGGCAAAACTAAAGGACAAAGCTTCAAACACTCCATTGGTTAATTAGCTGCATCTTTGATTTACGTGCTCACTAGTTTGGAACAAAAAAAAGGAAAAGGTTTGAAAAGAGCGAAAGTTGTCTGCTGCCTCAGCATAATTTGCAGAAAGTGTCGACAATCAGCTTTCTGTTCTGTCGATTGTCGTTCGCTCATCTTCAATCCAGACGTTTATTAAACGGCTATGCAGTGTAGCAGAACGCTCTGAATAATTGGAAGACAATTTCCATACAGTAGGAGCTTACACTGCCATGCTGACTCAGAAAATGATAAAAGAGAAGCTGGCGGCAAAAGAAAAAGATGGAGGAAGGGGTATGATAAGCCTATCTCTCCACCATCTGTCAGAAAATCTCTACTTTTCCAGTTTCCATTTAAAACCCTCGGTGCAGAGCCTTCTCTCAACAATTCGGCAACAATTTAATCAGCATCCAAGATTTTTCTTCCCCATCTCAGTGATGGACAGTGTGGGCTTTAGTAATAAAATTCTGCAGTCAGTCTATGCTGAATTCCCTGCAGTATCACTTGCTAGCAGTCTTGAGGCAAGGTAAAGTCATCAAGCTCTCTCACGGCTCCCTGCCAAGGCAAAGGGGAAGAGGGGGGCAACTGGAGGCGGTGGAAGGGAATGCAATTTACATCTCTGTCGTCCAAATCTTAACTGGAGTTACATTTTAGCGGGCTTTTCATCCTCATCTTCTTCAAGGTTGTAGCTTTATTGGAAACGTTTGCAGTTGGCAAACAGAAAAGGAAAAGAAAGTTCTCAGTCTATTCACAATCATTGTCGGGGGCAGCTTGAGAAGTCAGTAGACGTTACGCAATTCCTAAGATGACAGAGGTTGAAGTTCAAGATTGTAGAATTGGTAACAGTTGTTCCAGCAGTCTTGACTGGACTAGATAGTCATATTTCGAACATCACCTTTGTGTGGGTTTTATAGTCTGTCCACTTCCTCTTTATGAAGTCTCCATTTTCAGGTAGGGAGTAGCTGCAGGCAATTTTTCGAGACAGCAGATGTTATGCTGATACGTTTTGGGATACACAGTTGCTACTGATATGATCACATCTTTGTTTGGTTTTATAACAGGATACCATTTTAATTTTCTACAAATTAGATGCATCTCGTTCTTTATGAGATTATTTAATGGAATCTTCTATAAAACGGTGGTTATTATTAAACTATTATTATCCCATGTATAAATCTCATCCACAGTGTTATATTGGTAAAAAAAAAAAATTCAGTATTTTAAAAAGGGAACTTTTTTTTTTTTTTTTTTTTTTTTGCTTCTCCCTGAGTATGGAAACATTCCAAGACACTCTAGTTTCTTTGGTCCTTCACTGAAACCAACCTGATACCAGGTATTTACTGTTTTCCAGTATCTGCTTCTGTTAGCTAGAGGCAAGTTCTTGTTATTTTAGCTGAGGTATAGCCAACACTATTTTGGCCAAATGTATGAGGACACCTGACAATCACAGCCACACATTCCAAATTTATTTCCTTTTTGCTCTTCTAATAAACTCCACGCTGCTGGATTCTAAATGAAGTTTGACGAGATTGCTTGGTGTACAGTGGGGTTGAGGTCAGCTTCTTCTAGAGTTCTTCTCCAGTTTAGGAAAATGTCTTTACGGAGCTACTCTTGCACAGATAGATCTTCAGACTGACGGCAGAAGATTGGCCAAGGGTCGCCCAACAAGATGTCTGACTGACGCGTAAAAATATAAAGTCGACGTCTCTACAAAAGCAGGCCATAGTTTTAAGAAAGTTCTGCAAATTAATAAGTCTATCCTATGAATCCAGCATTTAGCTGATCCTCATAAGCGCTCATGGTCACAGCTGTAAACACCACGGATTCCTTCTTCTATGAGGAAAGTATAGAGGCACTAAGGGTTTTTTTTTCTCCAGGAGAACCATATACACGTCTTCCGAAAACCTGTAGAAACCCACCACAGATAACGACTTCAAAACTTTTTTGTGCCATAAGTATAAGCAATTCAGGCCACTTTTTGAAGCTACAGCTACACCTATTATAAAAAAATTGTTAAAATTAAAGGTAAGTGTTGGTAGGATATGTGGGATTACAGTATGGCTTGTGTATGTGCTTTTCTTTTCTAGTTCATTGTACCCTAACCATAGATGATTTCTGGATTTTATTTATTTATTTGGTTGGTGTAATGGCGTGGTATACATTGTCCAGACAATTCTTACCCCTTATATGTGAATCAGACATAATCATTAAAGACTTCATCTGGAAACATTATATAACAGATGTCCAAATAGTACTTCTATTACAAATGACAATACCCAGCCAGTCATCGATCGGGCACTGAGATCTTTCAGACTTTCCTAAAACTCCTTGTATTCCTTATGAAGGCAGGAACCACAACTCAAAATCAAGATTGCTTCAATGTAAATGAACCTCTTAGTCGGTTTAATGGTATTTGCATACTGCCACCGGCTACATTCCTGCACTTTTGTGTTTAAGTTAAATGCAAAGCTGGACTGTTAGCTCTGAGCTGTGTCCATTTTCAGCTCCATAACTCTTATTTTCTCAAGGGACCAGATGAGCCATAGTCTCTGATTTCTGTAGTTGGTGGGAAAGTGCTGCACTTAAAGTCGAATTTCTGTTCAGCTGTTTTTGATTCTGCAGTTTTCTTAATGCTGTAAAACGTTTTCTAGTGCTCTGAATTCTTAAAATTGCAACCTAAACATAGTGAGTTAAATAAACTAAAAGGCTCTTTAGGCCATGTCCTGTGTACGAAGCGGTCTTCAAAACCACTTCCTCCAAAAACATTTTCTCAGGCTTAACAGGTTGCTATGTAAACTGTTGTATGCAAAAATGAAACTTAAGCTTTGGTCAAACATTAGTCATATCTCCCTCTTTTTATTTATTTATATCTAAAAAAAATTTTTAAATGGTACCCCTAATGTAATATTCTGTGTATCAATAACCCTTTGTATCTCCTAGATGTAACACACTCCCTGCCTCACATATTTCCTTAAAGGTAATATCCAAGGTTTAGTCATAGAATTTGTTTATTTATTTTTTACTTAATTTATTTATTTTTTGTTATGGTGATTCTGAAAACCCCCCTTGAATAGTGTAGCAGGTCTGAGTTCTACCCCTCAGGTTAGAACGCTTCCTGTTTTTCCTACTATGATCTTATGCACGTCTCTGGACACAGAATCCTTTTCAAAGAAGTCCCTTTACATAAAAGTTACCGCCGAATAAAATGAGAAAAGACGTGGGGGGAAAAGCAAACGTAGTGTGTGACTGTTTCATTCCATTCTATTTGCTCTTTGCACTTAAGACAGATCGTATGTGACGACAGCACCTGGCCTGAGACCTGTGAGAATACGCAACCTGAGGATCTCGCACTTTCCTTCACTTTTTCTGTTGAACTGCACCATGTACAAGCCTAACAATGGGAGCATTGTGGAGAACCAAAGGACCAAAACGATCTCTGTTCTCCATTGTTCTTTTCTTTCTTTCTTTCACCGCTCCTTCCTCCTTTTTTCCCTCTCCACTCGCCTTGTTTGTAGTCAGGGTGCAATATGACACATTTACTTTGGAATGGTTGAGCTTCAGTCTGGACAATTGTAACCACATGATCTTTAACATGAAGCTGTCCACACAATTAAGTATTTGACACTTCAGTCAGGGCTTAAAAAACCCGGATTATTTGTTTTTATTTGTTTTTACATGTTAATACATATTTCCAATTGCAATGAATACTTCATATTACACGTACGCAATCTTTTCAAATCGTTCACATCGAGTCGTACAATCATAACTACTACCACACAGGATGTTTATGTTGATATAAGAACCTACAGAAAACAAAATTCAGGGCTATAAAAAGCCCTGACGTGCTTTAGCAAAAGCATATTCGTATCCGTCATTAACTGGGCAATAAATGGAGAATAAAGGGCAGGAGTTCCTCTAAATAAACATAGTCTAAATGAAAAACAATTGCATCTACTGTATTGGATATCGGAGCAGTCCCAGGGGCGAGGGAGGAAACAGATTTGTTCTTTGTGTTAAGCCCGGTTTGTTTCCTGTCTCTGTTTCTTCAGCCGCTTGATTGTAGTCACTGACCAGTGTGTGGCCTTTTGGCCCGCTGCCTTTGAATTCAAAGGATTTCTGATTCAGAGGAAAATAAAAAGCAGGATTTACAGTATTGCCATTGTGACTGTGATCTGTTTTGCTCATCTTATCATTCCAACTGGTCTGCAGGCTAGAAAGTGGAAAAACACAGACCAAAATCTATGAAAGACTAAGGATTTGGCTGCTTTTCCCAAAATAACAGCTGTAACCAAAAGCATTGTCTATTTTGATTCTTGAAAAAATGATTCTAAAGCCTTTATATGTTCCGGGGTTTGTAGCCATATTACACTGCTATATGTAATCTAATCGAAAATGGAATTGAACCCGACTGTATTCTCATTAATATACACTTTGGCTTGTCTCTGCCAGATGTGAATGCAGTTGGATAGTGAATATAGTTAATATGGCATTTTTGGCAAACGGCATATGGCAATCTATATCATTTATCGGTACTGTATGTAAAAATATATATAAACATTGCAAAAAGTTTTTTTCTGTTCCACTGAAACACTGGCATATCAAACATTTGACTGTACTGACGATTTGCAAATACACATACCAGCATGTTTTAGAGAGATGGAAAGAAACCAGAGGACCCTGAGAAAACCTTCTCAAGTGCATTGAGAAAATAAAAAATTCCACATTCTGTAACCCGAATCCTGGAGCTGTGAGACTTCCAGATATAACTAAATGTGATAAAAGTGGACACTGGAATATTAGGTTGGAATATTCACATGTTTAAGTTGGATCGATTTTTAGGTGTTGCAGAAGATTTGCACAACCTTTGACAGATTAATCCCCGTTGTCTTTTTTAACTTCCTACCATGTGGTGTAAACTGATAACCAGAGGACCAGTGGAAACAGCCAATTACATGCCAAACAACAACAAACCAGATTATATCCGTATGTACAGTTAAGTAATGCTAAGTAATCTTTCACCCACCTGAAGGTCATTTCCTGTTATAAGGCTATGAGTTTCTTGCACTAGCGATTATCTCTGAACCATTAGCACAAAATGCGACAGTTAGGTGTTGAATATCAGCAGGGTTTTCTGTAAAAAAGGGAAATCATTTTCATAAGGCAAGCTGCATGCCACAGCTTTGATTGAATCACATGTGTGGTAATGCTGTTTTAATGAAGTCGTTTATCACATATTCCCATTGGCTTGCTTTTATTATGCAGGATTTTTTTTTTCCTTGTATGTGCAGATCTGCAGTGTGCTCTCACTTGCGCGCTTTCTCTCTCTCTATCTCTCCATTTGTTAACGCCAAGCTAACACTGCTGATGTGCTAACTGACACAACTGGAAGCTTTCCCAATTTATTAAATTGTACCTATGGTGTTTTGTTTCTTTTCTCTCCACACTCACACATGGCTCACTATGTAGCTTGAATGCAAATAATGCTATAGTGCAGTGCAGACTTGATTTAGCGTAATCACCACCTCATGTTGTAAACTGTTGTTTCCTTTAATCACCATTATCTCTATAACAGCATTGCAAATTGTGCTATATGCTTCCTCAGCTAATCTGTTCTCACAATTTGCTGTCAAATCTAAAAACCCAGCCCGGTCTTATAAAGTTTGATTTGCATCTCAATGCCTGAGAGACGACATGATCTATGTTGCTTGGCAATTCTGGTGCAATTAGCATCAAGATATTGATTAATCTGAGCAGTACAAATCAAATAATCAGCTGGAGTGAACTGAAATGAGCACTGTGATCAGATATAAACACTGCTATATCTTTTATTTTTATATAAAACGACACTTGTACTATTGACAAATCAGTTGCAGTTGTCCGGTCACTTTGCTCTTTTTCGTCCTCCTTCTTGAAATAATTCTCAACTTTAGATTGATATTCTTCTTCATTTTTTTCCACTCCTATTGAAACAGACAAGTAAGCAGTAGCAGCATTGTGCGATTAGCTAGGCAGCCTAGAAACTACCATGAAAGCTAGCGTGTGCTAGCACTTTCTTAGCAGCAAGAAAATAAATGGATAGGTTCTATATTTCATCTTTGTAAGCTGTGTAGCTGTGTTTCTGATCTGTACTATTTTAAAATATATTCAGTCTAGTCTAAATGATCTAGTATATTAAAATACACAAAATTTAAGACCGTGAAACCTATTTCTAGACACATTTTACTATTTTATGCTTTTTGTTGTATTACCAGATTTCTTAGCTAATTTTAAGTATTAATCTCTGGGGGAAAAAAAGCAAAATGATCTGCCATTAGAGTCAAATATAAAGTTTAAATATAGATAGGAGTGTGCCTAAAATAATCTTCGAATTAGACTTAAGATCTCACTTGTGTATCTGCTTCAGTGTGTTCAACTGTACAACTGTCTTAGCTTAATTTCAGGTGTTTTAGACATAGATATCACTAGGATATGTTAAATAAACAGATATTCCATTTTTCATTTACTTCTCAAATTCTCTTGGTTCTTTGCTCACAAGCACAGTAATGAACCCTGTGTGGGTTTCTTTTTCTTTTTCTTATTTTTTAAATACATCGAGAGTCCTGTGAAGAGCTGTGGGAGCTTCCTGCGCTCTGTAGAAGACGACGGCTCAAACCGCCTCAGGCTTTCAAATCACTCAAACCAGATGTCCTTTCGTTGCTCAGACATATCCTATAATTCCAATATGGCACCAACATGCCAGTCAGGCTAATGACTGGGGTCAGTAGCTGCTGGTCTCCATACTGAGAGCCAAATATGTAACCTGTAAAGTTTGTGCTTCTTCAGGACTTGTTTTGTGTAACATTTTTCTGTAAAAGGCAATGTAGAAAAGTGGATTATCAGGGCTTTGGTAGACTTTCTGTGCACACAAACGTCTACAGGCGTTAACCAGTTAACCTCAGAGGAAAGTTGGCATGTATGCAATAAAACACAACTTGGCACTACCTGAAGTATTTTATTTCCTTATTACAAAAGATGCTAAATTATCTGGCAATGGAATAAGAGCATAAAAATAAGAAAATACACCTAGAATTAAGCGGAATCATTTTAGAATCGGAAAACGCCAGGAAGTAATTTTTTGTTGATATTTCAGGCTGTACTTGTTCTAGAATCAGATCTGATCTGTTGAATTTCCTGGAACAGCAGTTTCTTATTTAGACACTTGACTAGATCTGGATTTTGTTAGTCGTTTCGTTAAAATGAGACCCATCACCTGGAACTACACTGAATCAAAGAGCAGTTATGCAGCACACACCTTTAACACCCTTGGAAGGTGTTCGGTTTAACAAAAGCAAAGAATATAATGATACCTTTTAGGCTGCATACTTGTGGGTCTTGTGGTCAATCCTGTTCTCTTAACTTTCTTTTCAAAAGATGAATGGGGTGTGTGTGTTTGTGTATATGTGTGTGTGTGTTTATGTGTGTGTTGTCAGATACTGTACACAAGACACCAGGTGCTGCCTGTTTAAGCATGTCCAGAGGCTGCGAGCTCTCAGTTAAACCTGTGACAGCAGTTTGTGCGCGCTGCCCAGAGCAGATGTGCAAGCACCGCAATAATCGCTAATTTCAGACAAAACCCATTATGGTTTCTGACATCTCTTGCAAAAACAGTCTGCTGGTGAAGAAACCGTTTGATACACTACGGTACAATACACAGCATGCAGTCAACCCATCTGTAACACTGTTATCTCAACAGGGTCTTGGGGTGTGTATTTGCACTTCAAAAAGTATTCAGTGTCCTTTTTTTCCCTTCAAACCTTCCAGAAGCGGAGAAGATTTTAGTAGAACGAAACCAGGCTAAACATATAAACTCTCCAAAAACCTGTAACTACAGCTTGGCAACATACATGTTCTCATACATTGTATTCACTGGTCATCTGTACTGTTTGTGATTTGTTTGTTTGTCAAGTCTTTATTATTTATTAGCTTGCTATAATTATTCAGCCTACTGATGAGCCAGAAAAACTATATAGAGAGTAAACCAACTGAAACCAATCTGAATGAAATTCCAAACCAATCAAGTGAGAAATAAAACCTAAAGATAATGATTAATTTTATTGTTTTTTATAGTATATTCGTTGCCTGTCAAGGCGAACTTTTGAAAACTTGATGTGCCATAAAGACATGCTGTGATTGACAAAATTCTGTGAAATCACTCTTGCTTGTTAGAATTTATGTGAGTTCTGCTTGGGTTCAAACACATTCCTCATTCCTGTTATCTGGTGGCATCCAACTTCAAACCATCACCCGTAAGATCCTTAACATCTACCATTCGACACGACGTGCTGAAACAACCGCTTGATTTGTAGGCTGCCATGTGTTTCTGATGAATAATCATCTGTCGCAGTACAAAGCAGAACGCAGCTTGAACCAGACAAGGTTGTTCTACTAATAGTGTCATAAACGCTGAATGATTTATTGTGTATGAAACAGCACTTTGGCTGCCTAATAATGATGATTGGTAGAGAGGAAAAAGGAGGTCAATGGTGCTGGATTGTGTGCGTTTGCTGCCTTTTTGTCATTGCGAGTTTGTTCTTGCTATTGATTCATCGGCAGACGCTGAGCTGAGGACGGTTTGCAGTGTACAACCAGGCCTCAAAAATATTTACACATTTGTGTCCATTCCTTTTTCTACTTGTTTAGATATGCTTCCATCTTCATCTGGATTCATTTGAAAAGCCAAAGTATTCTGTCTTATTGAGACTTTTTCGCTTCCAAGTGGAAACCTCTGAAAACACCATTTATACTTTTAGTATGGACTGAGAAAAGTGAAATCTACAGAAACAATTATGTATTTTAGGTACATGACCCATTCAACTTAACACAAGCAAGATGGTGGCCAAGGTTGTTGCCTGATAGCACTGTTTAAAGATTTTCTCTTTTAACCGGTACATACACTACATCCTCTATCTATACACTACATATTTTCCCCTATAAAAAGCCACTGCGCTAGCAGCGTCTCCCTATGTCATCAGTACAGTTAGAAAATACACTACTAATCAATAAATTAGCAGCAGAATCGCTAAACTCATTGCTAGCATTTTAATCTAAAGAACTAAACAGAAAAGACACTGAATAGCGTTAACCCACCTAACAACAAGGGAACTCTGACTGGGACTACTGAATTTGTTTTCTTTGACATCAATAATGCACTGCTTTTTTAAAAAACTAAGAAAATGTCTCTGAAGAGACATTTGTTATACAGAGAGGGTGTGTGTTTGTTGAAGTGTGTGTAAGATCAGAAAGCACATTTACAGTTTCTGTACAACAATGTGGGGGGAACATCAATATAGGCAGCAGGCCAAGGCGAAGCTTTCAATTTTCGTCTCTTGTCACAGGCACCTCCATATTCCCGGGCCACTATGGGGAAAATATAACCCAGTGCTCATTAGAGCATCCTAGTGCCATAAGCTAAACACCGGCTCCTACATGAAGGACTTGATGGCTGGGGTCTTTTGACTTCTCTTGCTAAGAGCAAGATGACTTCTCTTCCTCAGACTTTTGGTTGGTGGAGTGAAGCTCGCATTCTTTATTTTGGCAAGACTTCGGTCTTCACTAGGCATCTGTGATGACTCAAAACCCTGTATCATAAGTACTGTGGAATGTCCCTCACTGCCTCAATCTTATTTATACAGCTTCAAGTAGCGCTCGGGTCTCAGACACCTCGTCTTCCACCGTCCTCCCAGTCATGAGAGAGAGGAAAGGGTGTGGTGGCTCAGCCATTGTCTTTCTACAATGCACCAGTGAACCGGCTGGCCCGAGAGCATGTATCCAGAGTATCAGAATAGCTGAGGTTGTTCGTCCATGCTTTGCGTAATGCCATGATCACAATGCTGCCCTCCTCCTTTTTTTTCCCTTTGTGGTTCACAGTGTCAGGAGGCTCCCTGTGCTTACGTTAGTGCGGTCAGCATGCCACTCGAATGAATACACACTGCATCAATAAAGCTCTTTTTCTCCAGGAGCTCTGCTCATGCTGTGGCGACTTATTGTTTAAAAGACCCATTCGAAGAGTGACAACCTCTGACCTCGAATTCCCACCCCCCACCACACCGCTCCAACCCCTCCGGAGCATCATGCCTGCCAGAGTTACTTCCATGGCAACCGGGAAATTCTGTTCAGTGTTCCAAACGCCTGCCCGTGCATCATGAAGGTGATTGGCCCGTCAGCGTATGTCCTCACAGGCTGCCAGGGTTCTGTATTCTCTCTAGCTTTACGTGTAGTTTGTGAAATGCCAGCCATCACATGGCACACTGTACCCTTCCCCCATTCACTTTGCTACCAAAAGCCAAAACTTCCTCTGGTGGTCTGACACCATTGCTCAGGAATGGGCCAACAAGCATCCACCAGATGCTCAGAATTGTCAGAACTGTCTCATTTTGCACTCACTCAAGACTTTTTAGGTCAAACGAGTCAAAGTAATAGCTGTTTATGATGCATGGAGGAGTGTGGTTTCCAAACAGAGCCTGGTTTTGTACCTAAAGAGAACAAGTGGATCTTTTGGTATTTTGGCCTGGTAATGTATATTTCTTAATGCATTCTGGACAAGTTTGAACAGTTTCAGTTGCTTATTCGTGGATGATTAACATCTTACATGTACTGTACTGTACAGTCTCAAATAACATTTTCTGCAGAAATTGCTCAATAATGATGTTCATTAAAAGGCAACATCAAACAAATGCTTCCCTTTACTTTGTTTGCTGTGCTGAGAAGTACAATCCTGCATTATTCCCAGTAGACCTGGTTTCATGAGTTAAGATGCCTTTGCCAGATTACTAGCATGTTATTTTAATCATTTGCAGTGGAAAAGTCATTGAGGAGTTGTTTTCTTTCCCTTTACGTTATTTATAAGGTTGATGGAAGACGGTGCGTCTTTCTGAATGTCCCACAAATTCCTGCGCATGTTCCACTCATCAGTTTAACTGTACAAATCACAAACCAGTTGAGACGCCTACCTTTGAATGTATTCTTCAAAATGAGCATGCCTCCCCTTTAAATATCCCTGACTGCCATTATTTAGCTTTTGTCTTGAAGGGCCTGCAAGAGTCCCCTGTCTGGTTTTGCTTGAGGCCCTCTTGGCAACTGCTATAACCTGCAGGTCCAATATCCTGCTTTCAAATGGATGCAACCCATAATCCTGTTCTTGTTCCTTTCAGAGAAGAACAAGCATTTTGCAATGGCATTGGCTGGCATTTGTGATCCTATAGGGTCCAATGAGTTCTTTTGATCTCATGAAAATTGTCATTAGCATTTGACTGGAGTCCAACAAATGTTAGGAGAAAAGCTCTTGGAGAAGCTAGGAACAACCAATGCCAACTGTCGAAAGATGTTTCGTTAAACATTCCGCTTTCCAAACATCACACTAGTACGTCTTTCAGTGGGAATTTATGACATTTAAAGTTCATGAGGAAGCAGCTTTATAAGCAGCTGAGATGTTGCCTTGGGAACAGTAGCTCTCCAAACAAACAGCATACCGTTCAGGAGGTCCAATTCTCGTCGTCGATCCACACAGTCGATCCAAGTTTAAGTAACGCTTGTAAACCTCATGTGGAACTTAGTTTGTCTACAGCTGAGTCATGACGCAAAGCTCCACAGGAAACATGCATGGATCCAGTTCTCAGACAGTTCTATTCTAATGAGATGCACTTAAATATTGAAGCAGTTCTGATGTTTGTGTAACAGGAAAAATTTATCAACCCTTTCGGATCAATCAGAATTGAGCGTTCGGTAGTGGTGTAGTGTAGATCGCACACGTCAAACACTGATAACTGGTTTTTTGTTTGTTTGTTTTTTGGTTATTTTGTTCTCTTTTATTTAGTCAGAAAGCACAGAGCAAGTTCAACACAATGAAGACACTCACAGGGAAAGTAGCTGAGATACGGATGACTTGGAAAGCTGAGGTCAGAGCGATCGGGTGACATGAGATAAAATTACAATGCAGCATCAGAAACTTAAACAACATGTGGGTTGTTGTAGAGGTGCTGCACTGACAGGCAGGGAACACTGACTGCATTGTACCTAGTGTACTTTTTCTCCCCATTTACAGCTATAAAGCGGAGCCATGCATCATACTCAGACTTTTGAAGGATGGCCTTATTGAGATGCTTTTAATGAATAATGCAGTATTACAGGCTTAACAATTAACACGATCATGCTTTCATTTAAACGAACAGCTGGCTTCATTTTATTTATTTATTTATTTTTAAAGTATAGCAATAGCATGCGATCAAGAGGGAATTTTATGGAATGTAGTTATGCGAGGAAAAGGTAACTTGAGATTTGGATAAATTAGTAGCATGAACACCTGGGACAAGCAGTTAATTATAAATGAATTCCTGCTCCTTACTGACTTCCACAGAACTACTTTTCTTTTCCTAGGTAACTCTTTTTGAACTAAGCGGTGGTATAATTCACCGCGGTTTCACCACCTGCTGCACTATACACATAGGAAAGAGTTATGCGAGTAGATATGATGTAATCAGGAACACACCGGTATAAGGAAACCCTGATAAAACCAAGCAAAACAAGGTGTTTATTCTTTTTCATTGCCATTTGCTAAGAACTTAACCGACATGGTTAACCATCTCACCATACTTTATGTTGTGATGTTATATTAACAAGAACTTTGTGGACTTACTGAGTAGCACAGGACCATGTTGAATAGCTAAAAATGTATGATTTGACCACCCTGGACTTCTTTACATCAGAAGAAGGTAGAATTAATGATTAATGGTGGCTTAAGTGGTTGCAGCTTTGGGTCGTTGATCAAGCCCCAGCAGTACCAAGCTGTCACTGTTGGGCAACTGAACAAGGCCCTTAACCCTTCCTGCTCCCCTTGTGCACTGACCCCAACCTCTTCAGTTGGAATATGTGAAGATAAGAATTCCATTGTGCTGTAATGCATATGTGGCGATAATAAAGGTTTCATTTAAACTTTAAACCCACAAAAGGGTCAAATATGTAGTCCTAGTCTGAATTGAAATTTATAAATGAAGCAATTCTCTGACCAGCTTCAACATATTTTGTACAAAATTTGATGGGTTACTTTTTATGCACCTATAGTTACATTAATATGAGGGATGTACTGAATTTTGAGTTGACAGGAAGTCTGTAGTTAACTCCGCGGCCTTGAGGTGGATGAGCTACAACAGCAGAAGCCCAAACTGGATGAATTTATGAGCTTGCTTTTGAAATAGTACAGCTAAAGACGACCAAGCTGTGGTCTGGACTGAAGTTCTATAATGGTAGAGACGGAACCTCTTGTTGAAATACGTGATACTGTGACTTTGTTCATTCTCTATAAATAGGACATGTAACTGGTCCTATTAACAGATCTCATTGTTTTGTTTGTACCTGCGTCCCTGTTTCAATGGCAGACTGCTGTAGTCTGAAACAGTTTTTCACAGTAGCCAGTTGTCACTTCCTGGAAACCAGCAAGCAGCTAAATCACTCTATTACACTCATGACAAGAAAAAAAAAAAAAAAAGCTGGCAGCTGGAGGTGGTGGGTGATTAAGAGATTGCAGTCAGTAAGACGGCTAATTCTGACTCAGCATTTCTTTGGTCTACTTTCGTGTTATGTTCTGTGTTTATGGGTAAGGGACGGCCAGGTCTGCTCATCTCAAGATGTTAGAATTTTTAAAGCAAAGCTATTTTCTATATTTTCTATCCAATCGTCTACCTTTTTGTGGTATTAAATTCAACTGAATTGTATTTTATGGCACGTTTTAATAGTACAGAAACAGCTTTGCAGACAACCAGTTGATGTTCCTGGCTGTCATTGGTTATGATTATTCACAACAAGAATTTTTTGCTCGTCAGCATTCTGCATTTCCTGGGTCAGGGGAATAGAATGGCGCATGTTGAAAAGAGCTTCGGGTGTTCTTGCCAACTTGGCGCTCTAGTATACGTGCTCCAGTCTGGCTTGGATGGCCCAAACAATGGTGTCGTGTGTTTGAGTTCAGGCAGAAGTCTGAACTTTTACAGGAGTTATAATGTTCGCTTTGTCTGTGCAGAGGAAACGACCCTCCATTTTGAATGAGCTATGGCACACAGGACCAAGTGCTTCTCTGTGCACTGCCCAACATTTGGGCTGCCACTAGCACTGTTTATGTATCCAGTCACTTCTACTGTTACTACAGCTTCTATGGCTGGTACAATGTCAATTACTGCTTTACTTTGAAATACTCACTTGTTCAACCTAATGGAAATCGACTTATCAGATCTTTTCAATCAGTATAAACAAACGGATTATTTTATCGCTGCAAGTAAGATCTAAAATTAGTGAGGGCACTGTTGGATTTCACTGTGAGAGGGTTTTGCTCTGTTGGGATTACCTTACACAGAGTTTTATTGGTTGAAGTTTTAGATTGTTAAAATAAGAACGTTGGGCACCTCATTCTTGAACCCCTGAGTGTCTACTTTTGTATAAGGCATTAACCTCTACTGTGGATTGTGACCTGATGAAGAAATTCAGTGCAGGACGTCGGCATCCAAAACAGGCGCAAAGTCCATTTTTTTGCCCTCTGATAAAAAGAGTTCCAACTCAAAACATTTAAAGCTTTGGCTTTATCAGAAATTCCCCTATCCAGAAAAGCCAAACAGTATCCTGTGTTGTCATGCCATGTCTGAGCGAGCACCTATCTGTCTGTTTTTATCTCTCTTGCTGCAACGTCATTGCTTGGACATCTAGGAATTAAATCAAGACACCGTCTCAGCAGCTCAGCGATGTGTACATTGTGTACTCCATAGGATTCTTTTTTTTTTTTTTTTAGTCACTGAATTTCTTCATTTTTCTCAGTCCTGGATACACAGTATTATAGAACCTACAGTACAGAATATGGATTATAACATTGTGGATGTCTTTAATAGCCCGAAATTCTTGTTCTGAGTTTGATGGATTGTTATACAAAACGCGTTAATTAATTAATTCATTTATTTATTTATTTTTCTCAAGTATTTTTTTTGTTTGTTTTCCTTAACCAAAGGTTATTTGATTTTTAGTATGAATTTGACACACTACAATTTGGACACCTTAAACTTCTATATGCATTAATTCAAGGATTTTTGTATTCCTCCCCCCAAACTGTACTTCTGGTTATATCAGATACACACTGCTGTGTTAACAACCTGAAAGTCCACATGCTTTAAGTGGCTTCAAGGCAGCTTTGTGATATTGACCAAATGCTCTCAGGTTACTTTAGACTTCAGTGATCTCTCAGAAAGACGAATTGAGTTTTCATTGACTGAAACTCTGTTCAGTCTATTTGTAGTTACAAATTATAAATTTACGCCAGGTCTCGTGTACATCTTTTATGATGGTGGCTCCATTATTTTAGAAAGTTACAATAAAAATCTGCAGTGTGTTCAGTGTATACTAATCATTCCTGTGTGATATTGATAGCATCAACTCCTCTACTGGGAGTTTTGTACTGTTTACACCTGAACATTAACCAGCGGAAGAGAAACTGATCTAGTCTCAGATCGGTGCACAAAAGCCGACTGAAAGGCAGCACGTGGACAGATGGGCAGGCTTCTGGCCGAGACGGTCTGATACAATTATGCAAGGCTGTTCATGGCGGTCTGCAGTAGACTGTATCAGCACCATCTCAGAGATGTGTCTCTGAAAGCCGGGCTCTTTCATGCAGAACTGCACTTTCTCGCTCCGTCAGATGCTCCCCATCAGGAAGTCTAGCCTGTCCCTGAGGCCATTTGACTTTATCGAGATAATTTCCATTATATGGACGGGTCGATGGGGTGTGCGGTTATAACTTTAGTCTTTCAGCGTTGCTATATATTGTAGCTTCTTAGATTTGAGCCTGTGATCGTATGATGTGATGCGTAACATAATGCATGTTGGCGAACAGGAAGTATCTGTGCCTTCTGTTTTTCTTAGTATGGGGAAAGGTTCCTGTGGTGCAAAAGGGAAGGTTTTGAACTTAGGTAAAAGACGGTTGTGATAAATGGCAGTTGTTATCACAAGGCGGCTCTGTTCATACACACATAACGTGATTGACAACACACACACACACGTATACACACACTCGCCCTCCTGCTGGAATGCCATGTTTGCCATAGCAAGGTTGGTGTGTTCCACATTTAAAGTGATCTCCAAACACACAGGGAGGCTATTTGTGCGTGTATCAGGAGGATATGTGACTCAGGAGCTTTTCTCCACCCTCTAAAAGCGCATTATTCTCGTCACTGCAGCTTCATGCTTAAAGCGTATTTACAAATGTAAGAAAAGCTAAATAAATCATTTGTTCCTTTAGACATCTCTTTACCCCATGGCACTCGCACTAAAATACCAGGATGGGTGAAGGTCCTCTTGCTACTCTGAGTTACTAGCTGCCATCACAGGTAGACATAAGTAGATTAGCCCAGTTAGCAGCTTCTTTAGATAACGTTAAGCTGCTGAATGTGTGCTCTAACCAGCTGACTAGCTAACACTCTGTAATCTATCTTTTATGCTGAAGGACACTTTAAGGTATTTCTAGATGGTTAAACGTTTACCTTCTGCCTTAAAACATAAATAAACCTGAAGATACTCACAAGACAGTGGATCATGGTATAAAATGTATTATTATTATATTATTATTAAGCTGTTGTAATAATAATCTGACTGAAAGACTAAAATTTAAGTAGGATAAAGTTAAGAACTGCTGTGACTATGATTTTGTGAAGTGATTAAGATGATGATACCATGCACTGTGGCATGTATAAAAATGCTGAGCAGACCCCAGAGAATGGTACAGGGCCAAAAGCCTGACTGCCGCAGTGAGGACGTCTCATCGCTTTGCTATGCTAGAAAGGGCGTTTTGCTGGTGTGGTCTTTCGGTTCTCTTTTAACATAGAAATGAAGGGTCACTACAAATCAATAAAGTATGATTCTTTATATTGCGATGAAGCATTTATGTCCTAATGGGATTTTAATCCAAAAGGCTTAGTAGTATTATATTGATGGAAATCATATGTTAGGATCTTCACCATATGTTAATGTGCTTTAAAGCTGTTTTGGTGGCTTGTACTAGCCTTAAACATTTTATGTATTTTTTTTTTCTCCCCTCGTGTGTGGTGCATGCTGCACAAAGCCGTGCATCATCCGTCAGCAGAATTGTGGCTCAGCGTGAGGTGGCTGGCACTCTGAGAACGAACGATAAAACGCTACACAATAGATCCACAATGCGCACCAGGCTGTACCGTGCCCAACTAATCCCATCTCTGCTTTCTAAGCAAGCTGCCTTATCCTGACTCAACTTGATGTTTGTGTGTGTAAGCTTAGTACTATAAACTACATTAAACCAAATAATGCATCAGGGCACTAACTTCAACAGGCTGCAGGCGCTACATCATGGCATTTGGTCTTTTTTTATTTTTGTTCCATAACATTTCTCAAAAGATACGCGAACATATGCATGATTTTCCTGTATTTTACAAAAATTACAGGCAAATTTTTTTCAGCTTAATGACCATGTGACTCATCATTAATTGCAAGGAATCTTCTTCTGATGTTGTGTTTTTATTCTTGTACATTTGTTCATTAATGTTTTTATCCAATGTAAATAAGACGAAGCACAAGCTTAGACTAGCAGGCTAAAGTCTGCTAAAGACCCTGTTAAAGGCTAAAGAGTCGCTTACTGGGATTTAAACTCAACCTTCCAGGACTATTACTGCTGAGCTTTCAGTGACCGTAAGAAATGAAGAAGCTGCAGTTCATGCAGTGGAGTCTTATGAATATCATTAGCTAAGGGTTTCAGAAGTGCAATTTAATATGAATAAAATATTTAATGGATTCCTGGTCTAGCTGGGAAATAAGTCTTTGCGCGTGTGCATGCAGCATCAGCAGGGCTTCATTCTCTGCGTGTCTATAAACGATTCAATCATTTGCCGATCTCGTTAAAGCGTTCGTTCCTAGCCTGGCTCATTAGATTTGCTAGCAGTCCCTCAGAAGCGGCATACTTCTGCCTCCCTCAGTCTTTTGCTTGACCGCAAAGATATGGACGTGGCTGCTTCAATACGTGGAAAGGAAAGTTTTTGTTCTGTTAATCCTATTATAAAGTTTCCAATCTGGAATTCACCAGTGTTCTTGATGATCGAATTGGGGCCAATATTGGCCCGGATCAGTGGATCAGGAACAGATCAGATTTGAGAAATTTTCCAATATCATTAAATACACTGAGCCAAGTATTAGTGCACAGATTGTCGAAAGGGTCACTGGCATAACAGCTCAGACGTTTTTTTTACATAACATTGCATGAAAGTTAGTATGCCGAGTCCCTTCCCTTCTCTTCTTTTCCCCCACACTCACTTCTCCAATTCCCTTCTCTTTTCCCTTCCTTTCTTCCCATCTGTTTCATTCTGCTCCCTTCTCTTCCCTTCCTTCCTTCTGTTCACTCCTTCTCCATTTCTTCCCTTTCCCTTCATTTCTTCTTTCCTTCTTTTTTATTCCGTTCCATTCCCTTTCTTCCCCTTCTTATCCTTCCTTCCCATAAACTTTGCGTTCCTGTTAATCCCATTATAAAATATCCAATCTGAAATGTTTCTGAGGATCGAATTGGGTCCAGTGTTGACACGGATGATTGGACATGGAACAGATCAGATTTAACAAATTTTCCGTTATCGTTAAATACTTGGAAGCAAATCTTACACTAAGTGACTTGAAGTAAGAAAATGTGGGATTGGTGCTTTCCTAAACAGCACATTTTCACAGGATTGTACTTTTTTTTTTGCAGTATAATTATCTTTAGCACTGTGCAATGTGTGTACATCGCTGCACAATCCCCCCTGAGTAGGGGGTGTGTACTACTGTCAGCCACAGGCTCCGTTCTGTTGTTATCTCCCATATCGAGAAAGCTCAGTTTCACTGTAAAGATAAGCTCGGCACGTCTCTCTTCTCCGACTCCAGCCTATTTATTCTTCTGCATACTGCACTCCATGTCACCCTTTACGTTCTTCAGTTCCTTATTGCATTCTTGTTTGTTTTCCTTTAGCTCAGCATGCAGAAGGATAAGATACAATCTTGTGTCGGATTGTAAATAAGTCATAAGTCTGAGAACACCAGTGTTTAGATGCTATATATGCTTCTTTTTCTGCTGGGATGATGACTGGGGTAATTATACTTATTGTGCTCTATACCTTGTTGGTGGTAGAAGGTATAGGCAGAAGCATCAGAGCAAAAATCCACCTTATCTTTTTTCCCCTCTCCATGAGGGGTTTGGAATGCTGATTGAACTTATGATAAGGCCTGCGTAAGAAGAGTTTCAGAAGTGAAATGTTTTGGACACAGTAGACATGTCGGTTAAAATGAATTAGGCTATTATCCTCTGAGAAACTGATCAAATCTGTATGAAACACCACCATCTCTGCCGTTGGAGCATTGCAGTATTTGCTGATAAATGGTTTGTCCTTTTTGCTTCACTGATAGTGTCCACTGAGCGAACTCTGTTCTGTATTTTAAAAAAAAATGCAGCCTGCATTTGGGATATCCAGATTTTTTTTTTCACGCTTGGATTGTCCAGTTCATTCAAATCTGGTCCTTTCTTTCTTCCTTCCTTCCTTTCTTCTATTCCATTTCCTTCCCTTTTCCCTTTTCTTCATTCTGTTTTGTTAAATACTGATTGCTTTTTGTTTCTTTATTTTATTCCTTTCAATTTCATTTTTATTTTCGTCCTTCCTTTCTTCCTTCCCTCCCCAACTCCGCCCCACCCTCCGATCCTTCCATCCTTCCTTCCTTTCCTTCCTGCCTTTCCTTCCCTTTCTTCCCTCCCTCTCTTCCTTCTCTTCCCTCCCTCCCCTTCCTACTGCTCTCCCCTCCTCTCACTCCCCCCCCCCTCCCTTCTTTCGTCCTCTTCCCTTCTTCCTTCCTTTCAGTGACTCAGTAATCATCAGATTCTCTTTTGGACTGGATAAAGTACATTGCTTTGCTTTCCGTGAGTTTGTCCTCTACTATAATTGTGCCACGGCTCTGAGAAAGCCGCTGTGAAATTACAGTAACTTAAGCTAACAACATCCACGACATTAAGTAATGTCATTAAGAAAATAATGACTTTTTTAAGGCACTTTGACTTTCCTTTCTGTCAAAAACCTCTTAGCTCTTATATGTTGTGGACCTTAACGTTTAGTATTGTATCATAAAGTGTTTGGCTGCTTGCCTGCTTTTTAGTTGAGTTATTGGTCTAGTTATTGCACGATACTGGCATTGGTTCTCTCTTCAGCATTATCAGTGTGGGCAGTAAGAACAGAGTGTAATCCTTCAGCGGCATGACAGAAGAAGTAGAAGATGCAGGAGGCTTAATGAGATTCTCAGAGAAACAGATAGAGAGAGAGAGAAAATGTAGACGTGTTTATCGCTCTTATGTTCTCTTCTTGTCTTTCGTGATCTTCACTGTCTTTAGGTCCATCCCTCACAGCCCTCTGAGGATAGAAATAACAGACTAAGGACATATTGTTCTTTCACACACACAATGTTTCAAGTGATGATTTCTGCAAATTTTCTAAACGTTTTTCAGTAGAGAAATGATGGATAAGATTTGAATATTCACGGACGATGTAGAAATCTATAGATTCTTTATGAATGACTGACTGACTGACGTATTTGTGTACGTGACTTCCTGAGGTTTGTGGATCGAGGTCATTGCATTTAATTAATTTACTAACATTAACTTGACATTAACTTGTTTGTAACGCCTTAAGCCTTTTTTTATTTTTCATTTACTTTTCAGTCACTACTGCGTGTAGGTGGGTATGGCAGAGACAGATTATACTGCATGAGTCTTCCTGACAGCGCTGCTAGATTAATCCCAACCCCTACTCTAAATCCCATGGTTAGTGGTAAAGCTGATTATAATGTGTTGCCCATTTGTAAACAAAGTTCGCAGCAGTATCCAGGTTCATGAAGAAATTGGGTGTGGGTGTGTGTGAATATATTAGGTCCAAATTCACTCCATGATCAACCATTACTTGTGTTTTGACATAAATTATACTTAGTTCCTCTGTTTAGTTGGTTTCTTTCCTTCAATAGTGCAATGGTATCTGGTGATATTGTGTGATTGGCCCTGTCTCATTTTACTCTTCACTCGTTATATCACAGTATCCACTGCTCAGCAATGTTCCTTCAGAGACTACAACAAAATCTATTCACACGCCTTGTATCCGGTGCCATGCTGTTTCTCATTAGTTTCTTTTTTCTGAGATGTCCTGTTTGCCTCGAGCTCACCTGGTTGGGAGAGTCGGGATGGAGGGAGCTTCAGGAGAGGAGCCTGTAATTTCTGGCTGTCGTATCTGCACTGGCAGATGGCAGGCTGGTTTTCCGGGGCCTGGAGAACCCGGTGCACTACACTTCTCCAGGGGAGAGGAACAGGAGGGCCAGACTGTGGTACAGATGGTCTAGTCCACTCTCTGCTCTAGGCCCAGAAGAAGCCAGGTGAAGTAGGGAATGAGTTAAGGAAGTGGCCCAGGTGAGGTAAACCCTCAAGTATCAAACAGAAGGTCATTTCATTGCTTCAAGGTTGTGGGCGTGTTGATAATTCTTTCCTGAATTTTTTTTTTGTATAAAAGTGTCTATTTTAGAGACGGTGTCAAGTGGGAGGAATGGAAGATTTACAGTGCAATATTAGGAGATGTGATGTGAACGATTGTGTGAGAATACAAATACACAGCAGCACCAGGAGGTGACTTTGCCTACAAGTTGCAGCATTTTTGTGACGTTAACATTTCTATTAAAATTCTGTTACGATTTCCAGTCAGAAAATTGTGTCTTTCACTTCATTATCAACTGGAAATGCTTTATTTTAGCATCAAATACTTCCCTAAAACTCATTACAGACAGTAACACAAGCTCAGGAATTGTACCCTGGGGCTGTGAGGAAGTGACGCTACCCACTGCACAACTTTGGTTTGGAAAAATCTTTTTTGTTTGAAACTTACAGATCATCCCAATTTTTGATGAGCGATCCACAAGGTGAAGTGAATTACAGGACTTTGCTCTTTTGTACACACAAAGCCCAGTTAAACAGCTGGTGCAGAATCAGTTACTCCGCCTGTTTTCCGCACAGACTAAAGCAATGACCAGCTGTTTGGTCTGTGAATACGTAGCCTACACACAGATGACTCATGTACTAGCATAATGCAGAGTGGTTCTGGTTTGTCCTATTGTTTAAGTTTGAATGGGAACGTCGTCCGGCCATCTGAGAAAACAGTCACCTCAATGATCTGCTTCTTGTCTGTAAACGGAAGACTGCTGCATAATGGTTTTACTCGAGGTGTGCCAAACCCGGGTCCTAAAGTGAGGCAGATCTACAAGAAATTGTATTTTCCCTCCTCGGACACCCGAATATCAGCACATGTGCTGCGGTAATTCGCGGATAAGTTCAGTTAGATGATAAATTGCTGCTGAGGATCAGCTTCACAATTTTCTGACACGTACATAAAGCAATATGCTGTCAAAACTGGAACAAGTAGCTTTATTTGACACTTTGTAGTTGGGAGTCTGAAAGAATTTATGTTTGTCAGGAAGGAAAACTCCAATTTATTATGAAATCTAAGCGAACTCAAACACACAGATATGCAGTGCTATGATCACAGGTTATTTGTTTTAGAGGCAGATGACAGGTTGAGTCTTTTTTTAAGAAAGAAAGTATTATGCTTTCAAACTGAAAGTTTCAGCATTCAAGCTTTTTCCTTGAGCATGCCTGTCCTTGGGAACAAACCACAAGCCAGTTGATTCCCTGGACTGTTAAATGACCCTGATTGCTGCTCAGCAATTATCTTCAGCAGCATCTATTCACTAATGGACTAGTGAAAGCATTAACATCCCTGTGTGCCAATCGCTAATTGACGACGTCCAATTGCTCTTCCAGAGCAGTATCGTAATGCTCAGTGTGGCATGGAGGAGAGAGGTTGTTAAATTCAGGCCATCGGATGTTAACTAAGCTGAATAAATATATAGTATTAAACAAGTATGGCATGTAACACAGCAGCCATTGACTCCTGCTTTTTGTTCTCTGACTGTTGGCTGTTTCAAAAATGTATTTAACCATTGGCTGTATGCCTCGTTCTGTATCTTTTTCTTCCATCTCTGCCCCAATTTCATAAGTACAGCCTGGCCTCCTGCCATGTTACAGATAGGAGGTGTGACCTGGGACAGAAGGCTTTGCAATGAGTCAACTTTCTTTTCCTACACTCTCGATCACTCCTTCTAGCACTTTCTGTAGGATTTCCACCCCCTGCTCAGTACCCTTTCTCTGGCCCTATTTGGGACAAGTGCTTGCCTGAGGGAGCAGGACGGTTTCGAGTCACCTTCTGTTGTTGTCATGTACAGAAATGTTATAAAGGATGGCTGCTCTCAATCAGAAGGATGGACATGGTTCACCGCTTCAGTCAACAATCCTGTTTGCAATGTCTCATTGAGTGAACCGATCAAAATTCAAGGCATTTCTCAGACCTGCAACTGAACTTCTTTTCCTCAGTCCCTGAATGCTAATCTAAGTTCCACAACAGGATGTCTTTCTCCATGGTGGCTTTGGAGGAGCCAGTTTTGGACCTCACTCATTGTCTGTAGTTAACTCTTTTGTGCGGCAATTCTGCGGTTCTTTGCCATGTTTTAAAAGCATCATTCTAGTTCCAAGAGGCTACTCAGTGCTTTGGATGTTAATGTCACTGGTTGAGTAATGGTTGTACTTAGCGAGGGATATAACAATTTGTGTTTTTACTCCATGGGTTTTAAGGGCTAAAATTAAAATCACCACCCAGTAGGTCTGCTTTTAAGGGTTGTTATGGTTCAGTGGTAAAGGTTCTGGTCTACAGAGGAAAAAGGTTGAGAGTTCAAATACCAGCACCTCCAAGCTGCGCCTGTTGGGTCCATGCATAAAGGACTCCAGAGGTGCTGTACCATGCCTGATAATGCCATTCTTTATCCTGGTCAAGGACACTGTGAAACTAAAGCCTGTCCCAGAAACATTGGACTGAACATGGAAATATAGAATTGTGGACCTTGAGGTGTAAAGGCTGCCTGCTGTGCCAGTGCATCTCCACACATGCATATGTATAATTCTAAAGTCTTTTGATAGAGGTAGATATCGAACATTATTCAAAAGTTTAATATTTAAAGACCGGAATTGGTCTTAAATACTTTTTGCATGTGTAGCTGTAGAAATGGCCTTCTAGAAAGAAGAAGTGTGTGTGTCTCTGTGTGTGTCTGTGTGTGTGTGTGTGTCCTTCACATTTCAGCTATAGTTTTCCAATATGATGAAATTGAGTCTCCTGTTTCTGCTTTCTCGCTTTGTGGTCTTTGTCAGCTTTAGGTTTGGCCTGTTTGTCGATGATTCCTATTTATTTTTCTCTCAGTATTTCAATCATTCATGTTTCATTCATGGTTTAATCATCTAAATGTATCATCTCTGGGTATTTAATTTATAATCAAGTCAGATTCATGTATGTAAGGATTTGTGTATGGAAACTGCATCATGCGAGAGGGGGGTGGGCTGTAGGGATATATGAGCATGCCGACAGCATCCCAGTTAACCGTTTTAATGATTAATCAAGCAGATTGTTAACCGTTTTTAATCTCATACCTTGGTGTCTCGGGTATGGTGCACGAAAGATGGTTTCCATAGTAACCATTTTGATTATGGAAATTGGTGGGGTAAAAGATTTGATGATAGTCTGTCAGCTTGCGTTAATTTTGCACTTAATGATACACATGCGTGCAAAGCCAAACACACACACACACACACACACACACACACACACACACACACACACACACAGTTCCTGTCCTTTTGTTCCTCTTCTCTGGTGGTTTCTTTTGCTCTGACAGCTGCTCTGTAATGGGACCTTGTCCCTTTCCACTTCTTCATTCTGATGCTCATTGGCATACTGAGAGGTGGCATGACAACACGCAGTCGCTCGTTTCCTTCCTTCACCCTCCCTCTTCTACCTCCCCCCTACCCTATTTCATTTCTCTCCATCTGTATCTTGCCATATGATCCCCAAGATGGTTTCCGATCACAAATGGCCATAATGAGGCTTTTCTTCATCAATTTGAGGACGCTCAGTTTGAGCAACACAAAGCAGACAGGTCAGTCTTAGCAAGATTGATTATTTATTTTTGCAGTTAACTTGAGCAATAAAATTTTTTCAGTTTTTCTTTTAAAATCTTCAATTTTCCAACATCCACTTTCCTTTACTCCAGCTGAAATTAAACTGCCCCAGCTTGTGTTTTTCATCAGGGGCTTAGGATTGACATGTTTGGAACTCAAATCCAATCTTTGTGAACAATAATATTGAGCACTGGATAAAATTGCAGTAAGGGCCCCGAGGCAATGCAATAGTATGAGACATGGCAGCCACGCAGGCCTAAATGCAGCCATCGGACCAAAATGAACATTTCTGAGCATAAAGCGGGTTTTACGCCATGCTGCGACAATGTTCTTTTTAAGATTATTACTCGTCACACTGTAGGAGATGATCCCGATAAAATCTTGGCTGACTATTTTATAACAGACTGAATGCCAATGTGCTGTCTGTGTCTGAATATACAATAAAGATCCTCTTATGATGGACCTGTGATTTAAATAAAATTATATTCTGCTTACATCATTGTGATTCGGGCTTTTTTTTTCTGTCCCTTATAATGATTTGTTAACCTCTCAGTATTGACACCAGATAATTTAAGCTTAATCCAATACCATTCTCATGTTTTTGTCTTTTAAATGAATGTTGTAGATGCAACCAAGCTGACACCATAATGAAAAATGCTCAGTATGTTGTGTTTACTCACAGTGTCACTATATTTTAAACCAATTGGGCATTGCATTATGACCCCCATTCACAAAATTGGGGTGAAAAAGTAGAGTTGATGAAATTGTTTCTTTAGCTATACACATCGCAGAAGCTGATCATAGATTAATACCGTTACTCTGAGAAGAGGTAAAATGCACAGACTTGTGTAAACCGGACCTGTTCGTTACTCGACTTATTTCCCCTCTCAGACTCTTGCATTTTGAACCCTATCTCTTTTGTTTCCTAAGCAAAGCAAGCCCACTTCCTCTCTCTTCTCAATGTCCTCCACTTCCTGTTTGTCAAGATGAATGAAGGCTTCCTCTGAGCTGCACCAGTGACGTAAAAACATGCACCAGCCCCCTCTCTGGAAAGACAACTGCCCCCTTTTAGGCATCCTGTTTCATTATTGTCATTATGGCCTTTGTAATGTGGACTGTAAAAGTTCAAGACACAAAAGTGGCTCAGTGTTGCACAATGCTGAGTGTTCTGTGACTCCACACATGTATGAATCTATGCATGTGTACGTATGCACATGCACAGCTGTGTTCTGACTCATTATAGATTGGTGCCACTGACGTATAAACTCGTCTCTTCAGGCATGTTATGTGTGTGTATCCTGATATTGTGCCCTGATTCCATCATGATATATATGGGTTAACACTGCTGAAAAAGTGGCTGTGATTGTCCTGTCAACCCAGAAATTATTTTAATTTGCCATAATTCAAAGAGATTCACTGATGTGCTCCAGATTCATCACGGCTGTCTTTTGAGATCCTACTAAAATTTGCAGCAGATTCCTGGCTCTAAATCAAGGAATATATATTTTTATAATATTCCCCAACATCGCTCATTTACAATGTTCCCTGATGTTTCCAGCCAAACCCACTCTCTAGAGCTGAAACCTAACTTCTCAAACTCCACTAAACTTTTCTATTCACCATCTGAAAAAAAAAAAAAAAAATGATCCGTTTTTAAGATCCCTTTCTTCCGTATCTGCATCTGTGGGACGGAGAAGGAAACGTCAGAATAGCGATCAAACACGGCAGCACCGAACATTTTTGCTGGATTCATAGAAAAGTGCCTTCACTGCATAGGTGCTGATTGTGTGTGACAGTTTGTAGGATCTGATCTGGTTCAGCTGTGATTTTTATATCAAGTATAAAAGCAGGGTTTATGAGGTCTTTAATTTGGTTGGTTCGGTCTATTATTTGGCCATTCTGGTTAAAGTGCCACAGATAACCACTCACCAGGCATTCATTCATTTTCAATAGCTGCTTTATCTTTATCAGGATCATAATGGCTCTGGAAGCTATCCCAGGAACACTAGAAGCAAGGCCTAGTTGGGTCCCCAGTTCATTGTAGGGACCACACACTTACACATTCACACCTAGCATAGCCAATTCCCCTACTGGAAGGGTTTTGGAAGGTCTGAGACATAGGGAGGACATGTGAAACACCTGACAGTTATTAACCTGAACTCAGGATTGAAGCAGGGATCCCTGTAACTGTAGAGTATCAGTGTTACCTGCTGCACCACTCGCCATTTTCCTGCTACTCCTTTAAGCCTATTGCACCAAATTTTCTGAATCTAGAACAATTGGAGATTCTTCTCATCACAGTCTCTTGCGTTTTTCTCTGTCTTGCATGGCTCCTCCCCCAGAGATTGAAACGCTGAGCCTAGGGAACATAATGTAACATGACAGATTTTAGGCGCAGTCTTCTAGGACAACCGGTGATGAAACTAGTGGAATGACAGCTGGGGAGATGAAGGTGGAGCTCAGTGGCTCAGAAAAGAAAACATCTTCAGGTTGCGGCACGGTAGGCTGATTTAGAGAGCACTTCTGTGCTATAGATAGTATAAATGACCTGTTGATAATTTGCTGAATGTGATATTTTCTCTCTAAAAGACAAGAGGGTTCATATCTTTGTAGTCCCACAATCTCTCTTAGGTCCGGAGGTGGAATTTTGTACATGGACAGCATAGGACACCAATGATTTTGAACATAGAATGTGGGTGGTATATGTAGGAACATAGTACATGGGCAGTATGTGGTACAAAACATAGTACTGAACATAGTACATGGGCAGTATGTGGTACAAAACATAATACTGAACATAGTACATGGGCAGTATGTGGTACAAAACATAGTACTGAACATAGTACATGGGCAGTATGTGGTACAAAACATAGTACTGAACATAGTACATGGGCAGTATGTGGTACAAAACACAGTACTGAACATAGTACATGGGCAGTATGTGGTACAAAACACAGTACTGAACATAGTACATGGGCAGTATGTGGTACAAAACACAGTACTGAACATAGTACATGGGCAGTATGTGGTACAAAACACAGTACTGAACATAGTACATGGGCAGTATGTGGTACAAAACACAGTACTGAACATAGTACATGGGCAGTATGTGGTACAAAACATAGTACTGAACATAGTACATGGGCAGTATGTGGTACAAAACACAGTACTGAACATAGTACATGGGCAGTATGTGGTACAAAACATAGTACTGAACATAGTACATGGGCAGTATGTGGTACAAAACACAGTACTGAACATAGTACATGGGCAGTATGTGGTACAAAACACAGTACTGAACATAGTACATGGGCAGTATGTGGTACAAAACACAGTACTGAACATAGTACATGGGCAGTATGTGGTACAAAACATAGTACTGAACATAGTACATGGGCAGTATGTGGTACAAAACATAGTACTGAACATAGTACATGGGCAGTATGTGGTACAAAACATAGTACTGAACATAGTACATGGGCAGTATGTGGTACAAAACACAGTACTGAACATACTGGTACTGAACTGATCTGGTAAAGATTTCTTTATGTAGAAATCTATATAAGCTTTTATGAAAGGGATGGCAGGGAGACTTCAAAACCGACGAGTTAGCAATTTAGTCTTATTAAAACCAAGAGAGAGGAAGAGGCAAAAGTAAACGAATGGCTGTATATAGCTGCTATAAATAACCGATTACAGGAAGTCGGTTGTCTTTCAGACATTATGCAACATAGAATGCAAGCTGCATATGACCGCAGCAAAGATTCTGAACATTTTCGTTTGGGGATAAGGTCTGGTAATCAATCATTCTGGGAAAACAACTATAAGATCTTCTCTATTCCATAAACCTGTAATCCATAAACCTGCAGCTGGACATCCATGGAGCTGGAGTCTTAAAGGCTTGATCAGCATTGACAGATCCAGGGGAAGTGGGGGAAGGTGATTTTGCTGTGAAAGCATACTTAAGGTCATGGGTCTTCACTTTCAGACAGTTCAGACAGACAAATCCATAATGTGAATGCAATGTTCATGGGAATCCTCAGGGAATGGCGCAGTGATTGGTCAGGTCAGGATCAGTCTGATTAAAACCGGAAGACATGTGCTTTCTTATATATACGAATGAGAAGAAACTGTAATTCAGATTTTGCTTCATCTTCTTGTTTCAATCTTGCAACGATGGAGAATAAAGTATTCATCAGTTCTAGATGGCTGTCCTTAGTTCTTCCATTATGGTATATTTGCCAAGTTAAAACATCACTGAAAAAATCTACTATTTAGAATAATGGGAGGAGGTCATTTAGATAAAGGAAGTATTTCACTTCACATGTTTATATGATTTTTGTTTTTCATGTGTTGTATAATACAGATTAAGAAATAAAGAGAGATTTTTCACATTATTAAGAAAACCATTCATTCATAGAAGGGGGTCTCAAGCGTCAGCATTCGGTACAGGACAGGAGTCTTCAGAACAAACGTGTTGGCTCTTCCCAACGTCTGTGTACCATTTTATATCAAGGCAGAGAAAGAAAGAGAGGCTGGTGAAGAAGTTGCTGTTAATAGCTGCTGTAAATAAGTGATTACAAGAAGTAAAAACTGCATTGTCAAACTGCAATAAAAAAGCAAGACAAAAAAAGGAGAGAATTACGTTTCTGTCCTCCCGAATCCTTTTAATGCATAATTTAATCGCTGCACAGAAATAGTTTCTGCAGTGCCTTTTAGCGTAACCATGCCTTTGGTTTCAAGTTCCTCCCACGATGACCAAAAGAGAAGTTTTCCATTTGATATTTTTAGTTTTTCGGGGATTTAGAACAGTGTTTTTACCCAAACCCAACTTCTCTGTTGGAGATTTTTAAAATTGGCTTGAGAATGATTGCCACATGGGTTTCATGACAGCATTTCTTTTGCCCTTTTTTTTTTATGAGACTGTGATATCTGTGGAAAATCTGAGCACATCTCCCCTGTGACTGTGGTGAGGTTGTATCAGACTATATCCAAGGTATTGGTGGTGTTCAGGCTCTAACTGCTGAGCACATTACTGATTTTAGTTGTCCTTTTGCTAGATGATTTCACCACAGACCTCAACTCCATTATTTTTTAAAATCTGCCAAGCAGGCATGATGGCAAAATTAGATATTGGTACTCAACAAGACCTTATGGTTTCACATGTCCCAGTTCTAGACACATACTGATTTGTGGTGACTAAACCAGACCAGAGATCATAACAGACCTGAGGTTAAATTAATTTGACTCCTATATTTAACGCTAACTAAGACTTTTCCTCCTCATCCTTCTCCAAACACTGTCTTCTTTAATGAAAGCAAATCCAACAAGTAGTCAGAATCCAACTGTGACATGCCGGCTGCTTGATTTGTTACGGCATATCAAGCTGGCTTGTCAGCCTGGCGAGTTCGTGTGTCATTTCTAGAAATTGCAGGATGTTTCAGAAAGACCTTGTGAGCATCTTCGGGCATTATGATAAGACATTGACTCATTTCCTGGTTGAGTAAATTATACAGCAAGCGGCAAATTATATGTGACAGGTGTTGACAAAGCATGCAAGCCAGCAGGCCAGCCTAGTCATTATCTCACTGCAACCGAGAAACTACGGCCTGTTTTTCTTTCGTGTGCCGACCCTTTAATATCATTACTTGACGAATGCCACCATAGTACCATAGCCAACAGGTAAAACGCTGGGTTCCTTTTAGCTGGATTTGATCTTTAAATCAATCTCTAAAACATTTGGGTCTGAATTTAGGCCAGAAACTTTTCAATAGATTTCAAGTGATGAGGCTCAACCTCTTTAACTTCATGCCAGTGTTACTCTCCCTATCTAACTTTTAATCAGCAACATTTTAGACAGACTTTCTTAATCTCAAACCACTTAATGCTGATTTAAAAAAAAAAAAAAAAAAACCTGTCAAATTGTGGTCTATAGGCCGTTTGACTGAGTTAACACTAACCGTACTGCGCAAATCCGTTCCGAAAGCATTTACTATGGCACCGTTTTTAAACTCCGAGCTGTCAAAACAGTTAGTGATTTAACTCGTGCTTATGAATTTCCCCAACAACCAAATAAATGTAACACAAATAGAAAAAAGATCAAGTTCATTAGAAGTTCGTCATTACTACATCCTTTTAACAAGAGACGATGGGGGAAAAGTGGATTCATTTTTGCCCCAGTAACCTTAAAAAAAAAAAAAAGATGCTTAAACCGATCACCATCATCATTTCCTTGATAACAGCCTAGCATAGTTTGAATTCTTAAATAAGACTCAGAGAGAGAAACAGACACAGACATACACAGAGAGACAGAGAGAGAGGTCAGAGACAGTGAAAATCCCACTTCTCTTTGGTGACACAGTGGAAATGCCACTCTCAGCTTAAAACACAATAGAGACTGAACAGCTATCTGTGCTTTCGCTTGACTCGCACACTCGGCTCTGCTGTGGCATGGAACAGCGTGATGATGGATAAAAAAGTCATCAGGTTTCTCTATAGCAAAAAATGCAAAGGTAAACCCAGATTATTGAATAAGTCTGTCTTGAATGTCAAGTGTATGTTTGAATGCGTATGTATGGAAGTCATGTCTTCATTTCTTTAACCGCTCTCTTCGAATTTGACATTTGATTACCTGCATTATTTTATTATTCTTATTTTTCAACGGAGCACATTTATTAAAATGCATCCCGGTTCACGTCGTGTTTTTTTTTTTTTTTTCTCTGAATTTCCTTAATTGTGCTGAGGAGTTAGTGAGTGTGATTTTCGGCAACATTTACAGTGTCTCCACTGGTAGTTTTTAATAGAGTCATCAGATTACAACATAGTTTCCTTTCCTAATAGCGGTGTTATGGGTGTTTTAGTCGTACAGCAACTTGAGCCGTCTACCAAGCTCTTGGGAGTTTATGAAAACTGCATAATTCAGCGTTTTAGTTGTCCGGCAGTTTGGAAGTGGAGTAAATTAATTTGAGGCCATGGTTCAGTGCTCTGTTGAGAGAACAGAACTGGGTGTGAATTGAATCTTTATAAGTTGGGATATACTTTTTCTATACTTGTTCTACACCATAGTCATGTTGAATGCACGATTCTGATTGGGCCGAAAGTGCGTTTTAAATGATTTTCTATAGCAGCGCAGATCAATCACGGATCAGTAGCTCTGGCTGCCATGTTTACATATATGCTTTTGTTACTGTATTTACAGAAGCAAATTGGACAGCATCTGTATATATAAACAGTTAAACAATAAATCTGTCCGAGGTTTTTCTTGTTTTTAGATACGAGAGTCTATAGTGTGTTGGGTTTTATAGTTTCTTTAGCATGACAACCTGCATGTTCTCTTTGATTATGGTTTTAGCGCCAGAGTGACGTTATTGGGCGATAATAAAGACTATAGCTGCTTAGACAAAACAGTGAGTTTGAGTTTAGTTGTTAGTATGTATGAAACTGAAACTTGTGTTTGTTAATGAATAAACAACTGTTCATCCACCTGTACACTGCTCATGATTAAACACTTGTATGGTTACGGTTGCAACTTTAATGGAAACGTATAATTTACGTTTAATATAATAATAATCTTTTTTGTGTTTAACAGCCAACACTACATTCCAGGGTGGGTTAAGTGATGAAATGTTGATGAAGAGATGAGATAAAGTCCTTTAGTTCTTTCTGAATGTTGTCACAACCTGAATGTTAACTCTGTATAGCTGACGAGGCTGCTGCTGAACTGCAGCTTGATTATGATAATACGTTAAATCCCGGTGCATGACATGTCAGAACTTGAAGAAATGCCACAAAGGAATTAAGTGTAATACTCTTTTTCCTTCTTTGGCAGAGATCCGGGCTCAGCTGATAGAACAGCTCAAATGTTTGGACCAGCAGTGCGAGCTCCGGGTGCAGCTCCTTCAGGACCTGCAGGACTTCTTCCGCAAGAAGGCCGAGATCGAAATGGACTACTCGCGCAATCTGGAGAAGCTGGCTGAGAGGTTCCTGGCCAAGACGCGCAGCACCAAGGACCACCAGTTCAAGTAAGAACCCATTTAGAGAGCTCTGCTTCCAGGTGCTGTCTCCTTTACATCTCCTTCAAACCTGAGTAACTCTAATTATTACTCAGAAATAAATAGACGAGTCTAAGAGTTTGTAGACACCTGACCAGTCACTCCCATATGTTCTTGTTGAACATCCCATCTCAGATTTATTCTCCCTTTGCCATTATATGAAGCTTCACTCTTTAGGGAATGCTGTCCGCTAGATTTGGGAGTATGTCTGTGTGGATTTGTGCTTATTCAGCTACAAGAGTTGGGCTAAGATGGAGTTTGTGTTCCTGTTCATCCCAAGGTGTTCAGTGGGGCTGAGGTCAAGGCTCTGCAGGACACTCAAGTTCTTCCGATACAACCATGCTTTTATGAAACTGATTTTGTGCACAGGGACAAGATCCTTCTAGAAATGACACAAGGTGCATCCTTCAGAATCCCTGAAAAAGCTACTTTGGCTGACTACGGCTAATGATAAGTCAGTCCTGCCAGTGCTAGCTACATTTTTCACCCGCTGACCTTGATTTATGAGATCTGGTAATGTCGAAAAGACCATTGTTGCAATAAAAACCTGAAAATCAATACACTGTACAGCCCAAAATGCTTCAAGCAAGTTGATCTTGTTGGCAAGAAATTACAAAAGAACCCACAGTCAACTGTCTTTTGCAAGTGAGAGCTTTTCCACCCTTTTATGAAAGGTCTACTTTTGAGTAAAAGAAAAGGATGTGGGGAGTAATGAACAGGAGTACACCTCCTTTTTTGTTGTTTTTGTCTTTTTACATTCATAACAGATGACATTACTTGTTACACGCTGCTTTTCCTGTAAGTAGGTGTGACTGGATTTTAACCACAGACCTGACTCTTTTTGTTTTAGCAAAGGGGGGCATTCCAGGTCCTGACAGTTTTGCCTCTGGCAGATTACAGACAGATGATATTAAATGGATCATACTTTCTGTTCTCTTTTCTGTGTTTTCTGTATTTCACTTCTTTCTTTCTTACCCCTGCTCCTCGTTTTCACCATATGCTGTTGTCTGTTTTGTATTTTTGTCTGTAGACTCTCGCTGTGTAGTGCTCCACAAGCTTTTCCTCACATGCCCACTGAAAAACGGTCAAAAAAAGACTGCTTTTGGTTCGGTCGGGGACTCGAACAAATCACATCTCTGTTGTAAAATCCCTGCAAAATAGCACATGTAAAGACTCTGCATGTATCAGAAGTTCTCCGTTGCTACTCCACTTTAGTTCAGTTCATGGAATTTCCCTTCTCTCATCCCTTTCGCTTTTTATTTCTCACAATATGGTTAGTCGAATTCTCCTTTTTTCCCCTCTCGTATTCTTCTTTTATTTCTTCCCGGTCTTCATGGAAACTCCACAAAGGCTCTTTGCCAAGAGCATGCTGATCCCTCTGACCCACATTAAGTGTGAAATTCTGCTGTGTTCTTGCCGTATCCCTCGAACCCCTTTCTCCTCACACATACAGAACCGCAGGAATCCAGCTCCAACATCTGCCGGCGTTCACAGTGAAAGCAGCATCTGCTAAGAGCATGGTGCCATGAAGGAATGTGAGGCATTTTCCAGGCTTGCTGTCAGTCAGGAGGCCTTAGGCCCCCTTGCAGGAAGGATTCTGGGTAGAGGGTGATGATTCTCCAGAGATCTCTGGCATGTGCTGAAGGGCCAAACGGTCGGCCTGCACACAGAGCAGCTGGGCAGAACAAGGCTTAACTGCACTGTGTGAAGAATGTCTACAAAGTATATGTGTGTGTGTTGGTCAGAGAGGTGGTAGAGGCCTGGGATCAGGCAGCATTGATGACATTTTGTGTATTAAGACATGCAACAGCTTCTCATTTACCATGCTCTCTTACAATACGTATGCACCACTGTGGAGTGTGAAACGACAAAGGAATTCAATGGTGAACATTGCGTACAGCAAAACAGGCGCAAGTACTGTTTTTTTTTTTTTGTCTCTGGTAAAAAAGAGTTAATGTAGCACGTTATAAAGTGACTGAGCTGTGGCAAGGCACGGACAGAAGAGTTTTTACACTGTAAATATACAGGTTTGCTAGAGATTTACCAAATTTCCAGCCCAAATTCATCCCAAACAACCCGACGCTAGTTTAAAAAAAGATTCCCGTTAGACACATCAGTCATCATTTTCTTAGCCATTGTGCGTAATTGTTATTACAACATTTGTTGAACAGCTCTGCCTCTATGGATAGCTGCAACTCAAAACCTTTTCTTGTCAAAAGGCAAGTCGGTGGTAAGGGGTAGAGGGTTTTGAACACTGGGAAATTACAGAGGGGGGGGGGGGGCTCATAGTGTAACACAAATCTACTTGAAATCTGCTTGTGTCTTGTTTCCTGATTTGTTCACTCATTTTACTGCTTTCCTTTTAAAGTTTTAACAGCAGTTTTCTAAGATCTTCTTTTTGTATGAATATGTAAAATTTGAAGAAAATTTGAAAGTTACCAAATTTCTCCTCCAGTCAATTCCTCCCATGTACATCTTAATTACACCCTACAGATGCCTTTAGGGACAGAAAGACGGTTAGGAAAGAGAAAGGCGGGAGAGCGAAGGCTCCATTTCAGTGAATGTGATCGGCCTTGTGAAACTAGCACAAAGAGGAAGAGCTTCTAAGACGATCATCAAGTGAGGAGTGATGTGTGTCACATGGTCATTAGCCCTGTTTAACGATCCTAGTCATCGCTGCAGGGCTGATGTCAAACTATTCCAGTGCTTAGAGTGACTTGTGATATGAAGATAAACTGTGTGTTTTTTGGTGTTAGTGTTGGGTGAATGTTAGCTGCTAGCACAGTAAATGTTAATGCAGCACGTTGAGTAATTAGAGCTTTAAATACAACAGAATTTCTAACACGAAGGAATAATCTTCATAGTCGATTATTCGTCCACGTGATTTTTTTAAATAAATAACTGGACATTATAATAAATAGTGTTAGCAATCTGACACATTTACACCAAACACTACATAGCAAGACTATAGCAAGACATAGCAAGATGTTTACACAAACAATGTTGTATCTGTAGCTGGATAGAAATGATGGTTATTATTATTATTATGAAGCCTATAATACATGCCTCTTGTTATTTAATTCAATTTTTATATTGTAGAATTTGCTCCATATAAACCAGTACAGTGAAAAAGGGAGTGTAGATCTAGGGAACATTTGATGTGGATCGTTCTGGCCAACTTTTGGATTTTCCCATCCCTGCTCTTTGAGGTTTTCAACATTCCTAGCCCTGCTTATTGATGTTATTGATATTCCCACTCCTGTTTCTGAGGTTTATTGATATTCTCAGCCCTGATTTTCGCAGGTTTTTGCTCATCTCACCCCTGTTTATGGAGATTTTTGAGATTCCCTGCGCTGCATGATTTCATGTGTTTCCTGGCTCACAGTTAGAGGAAGACATGAGCAGTACTACTATACTAAAAGGTTTAACAATAGTGGCTCATAGCACCGCTTTACTCTTTCTGCTACATCCGATGTAAGCCTGTAATTTTATTTATTTATTTATTTATTTATTTTTTGGTTCAAGGCTGTGTATCAGTGAAATTGTCATAAAACATAAAATTGTCAATAAACATTCGCCTCAGCAGCCATGGACATGCACTTGTTTTTCCAGAGCAATTTTTTTTGCGGTATTTATCCACTTGTCATTACAGTTTAAATCGAAGAGACTTTTTTGTGTTTGTGTGTCTGGTTTCCTGGCTGTGTGTGTGTGTGTGTAAAAGGGTAGCTGGAGTTTCATTTCCTATCTCCTCTGACGTGTATGACTGATGACTACTCGGCGACATGCCCAGCTGGAAGCCAGGGCCTCATAAAGTCCATTCTCACCAGTGTGTTGAATTCTCGGCACCACTTATCATGTATATAACAAACAAGTGACTTTCAGGAGAAGAGTTACATGCTATATTTTATGTTTTAGGAAATTCTGTGGGCTGCCATGATTTAGAACCTACTCTTGACATTTTCTCTTGACTTTTCATCTGCCATTTTTTTTTCCAAAGTGTGTAATCTCTAGTGTAAGGATCAACTTTGTGTCTTGTTTTTTTTTTTTTTTTTTTTTTTAAAGTAAAATAAATATGTCCTCTAAACCAAAGTTTTTTGTCGCTTTGAAAAATTCATATAGGTATCATGTATGATATGATATTTTGGCCTTATAATACAGTGCTGTTAAATCCTTTCTTCCGATTGGTCAGATTTGAACTCCATCAGCTCTGACAGCATTTTCATTAATGTGATTGCTCTAATACATTTCCATTATAACAGCTTACACAGAGACCTGTATGGAGAACATAAACTCTTGTAGAAAAGTGTGGAATTGTTTATATGGTTTTGGCATTCATTTAGAAGCTTTTTTAGCATTTTATGAAGGAGTCTCCAGTGTCAGTTCTTAGTAAAGGCCAGAGCTTTAAACATTTCTGAAGCAGACAATTCTTAAGGACTGGAGACTTTGCACTTGGTTTCTCTGTAACACGATCGTAGAGGTGAGAGAACGACTATTCACGGCTGTTATAACGTCAGAGTTAACAGGAACTAGATAGTTTTGCAGACGTTGCCTAAAACGTACGATTTGCATTAGTACAAAAGGAATTAAAGTGAAACACTGAGTCGTTTTTTCCAACAGCGTCTTTGCATTATAGACAAAGTGCTAAATATGTTAAGAATACAGATGCAATAAAAGACAAAGAAAGGCCTGTTGAAGGACCAAAATAAAAAATGAGAAGCTCTTTGTATTGAAAGTGAAATAAAAAAGTTTCTTTAAAGAAAGCTTAAACATATCAACAAGTCATTTTGATCCAGACAAAGGTTTGTATCCTCCATTTGGCACTGGGCATGAAGTGAATTTAGACAGATCCACTCCGGATGAGTTGCTGCACTTTTATGTACAGATGAAACTGTCAGGTTTGTGTATTTTAGTTATGTACACACACATTTATGAAACCAAGGCATTTCATATGAGTGGGTTTTGACTATAGAAATATTCATTCATTCATTCATTCATTCATTCATTCATCTTCTACCGCTTATCCGAACTACCTCGGGTCACGGGGAGCCTGTGCCTATCTCGGGCGTCATTGGGCATCAAGGCAGGATACACCCTGGACGGAGTGCCAACCCATCGCAGGGCACACACACACACACACTCATTCACTCACGCAATCACACACTAGGGACAATTTTCCAGAGATGCCAATCAACCTACCATGCATGTCTTTGGACCAGGGGAGGAAACCGGAGTACCCGGAGGAAACCCCCGAGGCACGGGGAGAACATGCAAACTCCACACACACAAGGTGGAGGCGGGAATCGAACCCCGACCCTGGAGGTGTGAGGCGAACGTGCTAACCACTAAGCCACCGTGCCCCCCACTATAGAAATATATTTAAATAAAATATTAAGCTAGCCAGAATAACTGTGTAAATTAAGAGATTGCGCGTCCAGTCGTTCGGATGTTGCCAAAGACACTGTACTTTCTCTGTGATGTGCTTGATTCATCTTTATTTTCTTGTGTTTCTGTTAGCTCAGACGTGAGTCAAAACAACTTCCACTTTTTCCTCAAGGAAAGAATTATTTATTTATTTATTTATTTATTTTGCTGTTTACTCGTCTCAAAAACCGCTGCCTTTTATGGAGCTTTGTGGGCGTTGACAAATGCAAATCAGTTGTTCCATCTATAACCCTAACCCTTGGAACACGTTTCTGAAATTTTTGAATGAAAAATATTAATAAAAAAAATAATAAATTAGGTTAAAGCTGGTTAAGTGGATCAGCCAGCATTCCAGTCCATAGTTGGTCGATACCAGTAAGCTGTTACTATTAAAATGTTAACGTATTAGAATTGTGGAAATTTAAACCTTGTAGTCAGGAACTACTTGTAGCTGTGTTGTTCTGGAGTGTCTGTAGCTAACTGAGCCGAGAGTGTGTTGATTTGTATAGTGTGGGTACAGCACAAAGGACAGAAAATTTGATCAATGAGAGACTCAATGACCAGCTCTGTTGACGTCTCTGTCACTGTACGCCACATTCATTTCACTCTTGTACATTCCGTCTGGCTATGCATCAGGAATTTGCTTCCTGACAGTTATCTGAGCGTTTGGGATTCCTTCGCTCTTCTTATCCATTGAGCCAAAAGTCCTGTCATGCCAACGTGTCATGACTCGGGCGTATGTTGCCATGGGAACCCTCGCCCACTTTGTGATCTTTGCTGAAAGACACGTTCTGTCTCACATGACCCTGCTGTTAATTGGGTGACTCCTCCATTCATGTATTTTTTTTTTTTTTTTTTTTGGGTGGCCTTCTCCAAATGATCCCGAGCTACTTGTCATGAACCAGTGTAATCTCATAAAGATCTGCCTTCTTGAGCTGTTGAGGATGTCCATAGTTGTGAGAGTGCTGCGTCTGTGCATTTCTTTGTTAGATATCCACCGTGGGTTTCTGTGCTATAGAACATCTTTACAACTCTTCCTTAGGTCTTACTCGTATGTTCGATTTCCTCGTATTGTGCAACACCCGTACTGTGTGAGCTGCACAGCTAGAGTGCATGTTCGGACAAGTCTTTCTGTGCCCTACAAAGAGCTCTGTGGTACTGTTTCTGCCATGCATATCCAGACAGGATGGATTTTTACACTGGTGTGTGGGTGTGTTTACGTAGTTTGGACTGAAGTGGATCTTCAAGTGCAACATAAAGAAAAAAGAAAGTCTTAAGAAAGAGCTTGCTGAACTAAACTGTACAAACAGATCAGAAAGTGGAAATGGTGGAATTTCCAAGCAATGTTGAAAGAATCTAAAAAAAAATTGTTTTTTTTTTTTGTTTTTTTTTAGCGCATCAGTAAAAGTCGTGTTTGTAGTGTTTGACTAATTAAAATCTACACAAAATGCCTTATAGTATAAATTTGAAGGGATAATTTATTTATTTATTTACGTATTTATTTTTAGCATTTAATCCTTTTTCACCATACCCACATATTCATAGAAACACAGAATATTTGTGGCATTTTTTTCCCCCCAGAAATTTGTGTAATATTTTATTTTATTTTATTTTATTTTATTTATTTATTTTATTTTATTTTATTTATTTATTTATTTATTATCATCCAGTTCATGGTATACAAATATTTTTTTAAACCTTTTTAAACACACACGATATTGCACACCATACAGATTTAAAGTCTTGATTACTTGCTAATATTATATTATGCCTATAGTTTAGCACATCCTGAATATTTCTCCAGGACATTATCATTTCAAAAGCATATAGGAAGAGAGTTTTATTCAGTAACATACAAATTTATGCTTCTAGAAATAACCAGCATGTAAGATAAGCAACATTGAAATATTGTGTTTGGTATCATTTATTAAGTTGAAAATAAAAATACAGTCTGATAGTAATCCAGCTTTATTTTTATGTCCCTGATTACAGTTAACATAAGGGTTTTTCAAGCACAGCAGGTAACACTGATTCGATCCAGAGCTTGGATTTTCCATCTGTGTGGCTTTCCTTCAGGTTCTCTGCTTTCCTCCTGCTCCTCAAAAGGTGCTGTTGGGTAGATCGAACATGTGATCTTGCCAGACTTGATCTGTGTAGAATGTGCAAAATTTGAAGTTACACGTGAGGTTTGGCATTGGATGCAAAGATCAGTGTCTAATCGGGCTCAATCATCAGCCTGTTGGAAATGTTTAGGAGCCTTCGTTTTGTCATTTTTGCACTCTGGGCCATGAGACATGTCACTGTTTCTTGGAAGCTTTAAAAAAAACAACACAAATGCGTCGGATGAGATTTATTCATGTCCTCTTAATCCTCTGTACAAAAGCCTCTACTCAGAGGTCTGAGTCATAATTCTCATAACTCCGATGTTCCTATTTCTTCAGAGCTGTGAGACAAGTGGGCAGAGGAAGGATGAAGAATGTGTAACACTCTTTTTCCAGCTTTTATTCAAAAGTTAAATCACCTTGCTTGTTTAGCACTGCATTAAAAGCTCAGAGCTGCTTGTTTGGACCAATGATGTTTGTAGAATCTTTGGCTCTTTCAGGTGCTGCATGGTGGAATTAACAGCAGCGACTGAGGCCATGTGTGAACTTGAGTTTTGTAAACATACAGGCTGTAAGATATTAACAGAATGTTCCATGGTCCCTCGCCGTTACACGCCATTTCAGAGCCAGGGTGCTGAACAGGGTGAACCTATAAAAGGTGCTTCTAGAGAACTTTGTGTTGTGAGTTTTTGGTTGCAATCTATCTTTCTAAAATGCGGACGAGGGACTGTCATTTGTTTAATTGTGTATCTGTGTTTGGAGCACAGATACACAATTACAGCACTAGTACAATAAGAAGCAAATACCTCAGGTTACTGTTTGTTCTTTATAGAGTTCTGCATGTTCTTCCATGGTCCTCTGGGTTCTCTGGTTTCCATCCACACCCCAAACATTAACGGCTTGGTTTTTAAATTGCCTCTAGGTGTAAATGAATGTTGTGTCGCATGGTGTTTTGCAGTGAACTGGTGTTTTATTCTTGGTGGATTTTCTCTTCCTGCCCTGTATCATAGCAGTTTAGGCTTCTGATCAGAATAAAGTTGTTAATGAAGACAAAATGAAATTGATCAATTAATTATTCAAAGCTTTCCTGTTTGCTTCTGAATCCTGATCCCTAAAAACTTCTGGTTCTGTTCTTAAAATAATGCAGTAACCTACATTTGGTATGGTAGCTTTATGCCATTTGAGCCGCTCCAATCCAGGACGAATGCAGTACAGCAAAGGCTGTTGATGTCCTTGTTGTGTGTGTCAACTTGTGATGACACGTTTTTTTTTTTTGCTTTGTTTTTTTTTTTTTTTGCCATTCTAATGTGTCTATAAACATTTATACAGTTAGGTGTGCAGGGCAGTGGTCCAAGTATGCAAGTCAGGACAATTAAACAAATTATCCAGAAATTGCTTATCAAGTGTGTTTTGAAAACACTTTTCTCATCACCTTTCTCTTTATGGACCAATGAAGACCCGTTGACATGATTGGTACTTCCAGAGTAGCGATTATTTTGGTGTACAGACAAATGCTTAAATAAAATGACTTTTAAAGAGTTTTGTGATGGTCCATTACTTACCTTTGTGTCTTGTTGTTTATGTTTTCAGGAAGGAGCAGAATGTGTTGTCTCCGGTGAACTGCTGGAACCTGCTGCTGACTCAGGTGAAGCGTGAGAGTCGTGACCATGCCACCCTCAGCGATCTCTACCTCAATAACATCATACCACGCTTTGCCCAGATCAGCGAGGATTCCGGACGCCTCTTTAAGAAGGTTTATTTCTTCCTTTTGTTCTTTTGTTCTTTCCTCCATTCGTTCTTTCTTTCTTTCTTTCTTTCTTTCTTTCTTCCTTAGCTCAAAGGAGATTTGCTCTGTAGTGTCACACTTGAGCTGCCCAGCATTCATTTTTTACGATCTCTTCATACTATCTATCCCCTCTAGTGGTCAGTGCATAGAATCCCCCCAATCATTTCCACCCGCTTGTTTATTGACCGTGCCGGTACTCTGCGGTCTTCATGTCTGTCAAGCAAATACAGGCCCTGATTTTAGGATAAAACAAATAACATTGCTGTGGTAAAGGTATTGGGGGCACGGTGGCTTAGTGGTTAGCACGTTCGCCTCACACCTCCAGGGTCGGGGTTCGATTCCCGCCTCCACCTTGTGTGTGTGGAGTTTGCATGTTCTCCCCGTGCCTCGGGGGTTTCCTCCGGGTACTCCGGTTTCCTCCCCCGGTCCAAAGACATGCATGGTAGGTTGATTGGCATCTCTGGAAAATTGTCCCTAGTGTGTGATTGCGTGAGTGAATGAGAGTGTGTGTGTGCCCTGCGATGGGTTGGCACTCCATCCAGGGTGTATCCTGCCTTGATGCCCAATGACGCCTGAGATAGGTACAGGCTCCCCGTGACCCGAGGTAGTTCGGATAAGCGGTAGAAAATGAATGAATGAATGAATGGTAAAGGTATCATAAATGTTAACGGTTACTCATTACAATAGTGTTTATTGGCTTGCTTGTTACTAACATCAGCTCCCACATTATTCTATATGAAATGACATTAGTCCAATTTCCAGTAGGCCATTTCATAGTTAAGTGGAATTATGCCTGAATGTCTACATGCTAGTATGAGACGTCTGCTTTATGTAATTAGTTGGATGCTGGTGGAATACCCGTTATTTTTTTCCCATAGACTTTTTTCTTGAGATGATATCTTTGTTGAACTATGTTGTTGATCGCTTACCTTCTGTACCTGCTCAAGAGAGCCCGATGCATTCTTTTCAGTCATCTGCAAAGCCCCAGATAGTGCTTTAATCATATCATTGCATGTCCACATAAGAGCAAGGCTAATTTGGGTCACGGAACCCGAAAATTCCAAGCGCAAATCTGGCCTCCTCTTTAAAAGCAGACATGAGAAGAGCAAGAGCTTCTGGTCATCAAGTTCTACTCCAGTGGCTCAAGAGCTCGATGTGTTGTTTTGTAGATTATTCCTATTTTAAGGCCTCTGTTTTCATTGTGTTTCACAGTTCCTGTGGTAGCCTCGTTGTCTAAGGAAAGCAGGACAGGTGGACGTGCTCCACTTTTTGTTTTTGTCTTCTTGTGCCTTGGGGAGTCCCCAGGTGCCCCAATCAGCACCTCTTTCTATTTCTCCCTCTTTTCTGTTTCCACTGTCTCATCTCATCACTATTCCTTTCATTGCTCCAACACTCTTTCCCTTCTTTCCTCCAGAGCGCAGTCCTTCAAAAAACGATGGCTCTTTAATTGAATGCTCCTGGCTAGTATGTCTCCGGAGACTCGCCATTCCTGGTTCCTGCTGATATCTGCATTATAGGTTGTAGCTCTATGTTAGCGCACACAAGCTACTTCCTCACCTGTCAGATGGGATGAAATGAGCCTGTCAGCCATCCTTAGAGAGTTCTGTACAATGTCCCTTAAACCGACAGCAAACCGGTCATCGTCTGCTGTCGGGAACATTCTTCTGTGTGGCTGTGGAATAAAGATTTATTTGATAAGAAATTCTAAGTTTAATTTGCTATGACGTGGTCTGCTTTTAATTTGGTTCTCGGTTTTCGACATGACAGACGATGCTTTTCGACTAACTGCTGATAGTGGTGCCAGTAAGCATTCGCCCATGCTTGATGGTTTAAAGGAGAGATATCTCGAGACTTTAGTCCTGTCCATGTATGTCACCACCTTATCCGTACATTCACAAAGCATCAACGTTCTAGCTAACGATACGTCATCTATGCTATTATACCTGCTAACTTCAACCGTAACCACCTAGCACAAGTGCTTTATCGTTGTTGCACTGCAATCTTTACCTTTACGTCTACGGTTGATTGCCTCGGTCGCTTCTGCTTTTTATATCTTATGGTTTTGAAACTAAAAGTTCTAATTTTTTGTTTTAATGAATGCCATTGTACCAACGCTGGCATTGTTTTCATTCAACGTACTGGAAGTGTGGCACATAATCCCTGATGCTCATATAAATAAAAATACAGCACCAACCAGCACCAGAAGACAAATATTTCAATACAGACTTATTTAGAGTTTCAGGTTAGTGGTTTCCATTATTTACCATTAATTCGAGCACCCAGACTATAATGGAGTCAAGATGTGAACCCACTTTATTCAACCACACTGAAAAAGCTTTTGAGTGATGCATTAGTGGAGATACAGCACTGATTTTTTTTTTCTATCTTTATGGATCAGGCATTCTATATATACACCACTATACAGGATGTCTGTCCTATATTTTCTGTTTTTCAGATATGTTGTGATGGTCTACTTGACAGCTAGTTTAATCCATATTGCAGGCAAAGTGGAATTTGATTTCAGCGCTGCTTAGAGTCTGCCCATCAGAAATCCAATCTAGCGTTACACTCACGTTTATTATGAGCTTCTGCATCAGTAGCTTGGCTGCGTAAATAAAACTGCAGCTGTCCAATTTGGTTCAGTTGATAAAATACACTTAGGAGAATTGGCTGACCTCAAGGCCCTAATTATCAGAGAGCGGTTATTTCAACTGCTGACTGTCTAAAGCACTTTCCTGCAGAAACGGCGTAGGAGACTGGGTAAAAGTCTGTGCAGGGTGATGAAGCAGGCGAGGCGACGTCCTTCTGAGGACGCGGTGTGGGTTCTGTGCTTCGGTTGATTGAGTGACGCATGCATCTGTTGTTTCAGAAGGAGAGGGGCAGGTTGAGATCAGTGGGGAAGGATTAGGAAAAAGCTGGTGGGTGTGAGTGCTGTGTGGTTCTGGCCACTGAACACTGCTGTGCGTTAACAATAGCGCTCAGCAGGAACCCAGTTTCAGCCTGCTGCAGGGCGCCAGCGGATTCACGCTAACCAAAGCCAGTCTTCTGTCAGACATGCACAGCAAAGCAGTCAGATTTTCCTTTGATGAGTGCAAGCAGTCTTTTAGGGCTGTAGGTCAGTGTTCAACAGGCACAAGCATCTCTGCTTTCTTGCATGAGCTGATTTATGGTGTTCGTCTTGAAGAACTTGACAGACCACCTCCTATTTTTTTGACTTGTGTGTGGGGGGGTGTTTTGTTGTTGTTGTTGTTGTTGTTGTTGTTGTTGTTGTTGTGTTTTTTTTTTTTTTTTTTTTTTTTTTTTTTTTTTTTGAGGACCTTCAATTTGAGGATGAAAATGAAGGATTCATTTTTTCATTAAACTAATATAAGCATTTATGCTGTGGGGGCACGGTGGCTTAGTGGTTAGCACATTCGCCTCACACCTCCAGGGTTGGGGGTTCGATTCCTGCCTCCGCCTTGTGTGTGTGGAGTTTGTATGTTCTCCCCGTGCCTCGGAGGTTTCCTCCGGGTACTCCGGTTTCCTCCCCCGGTCCAAAGACATGCATGGTAGGTTGATTGGCATCTCTGGAAAAATTGTCCGTAGTGCATTAGTGAATGAGAGTGTGTGTGTGTGCCCTGCGATGGGTTGGCACTCCATCCAGGGTGTATCTTGCCTTGATGCCCGATGACGCCTGAGATAGGCACAGGCTCCCCGTGACCCGAGGTAGTTCGGATAAGCGGTAGAAAATGAGTGAGTGAGTGAGAGCATTTATGCTATGTACAACCAAATCAGAAACATCAAGTATTGTACTCAAACAGGTTTACAGTTAAATCTAAATTTGCCATTTAAATAAACTATGTGGAATAATCAAAACTCAAAAATCAAGAAACTGCTAGAAACTGCAGTGTCATCCTGATTAGCAAACCGGCTAGTAAACTTGAAGTCTAACCTTTTATTTATTTTCTGAAACTGTGTCTGAACCGTATATTTGCATTGTCATATTGTCCATATCTTTAACATTTATAATATAAATCTTTAAACAATATCATGAGTCAGAACTGTTTTGCTATTAACCCAAGTAAACTAGCTATCTATCTTTGCGCAAAGGTTTGTTGCTAATCTGTAATAATATGCTTATTTTATCTGATTCATGCCATATAATTACATTTTGTGCTTTGACTCAAATACCAACTACATAATCAGTGATTTAAATCATAAATAAATCCTTGGATATGTATAAAGCAGACTTCAGAACCAATCTAATAAAACCCTCTGATGTCATTTGTAGTGATTATTTTAATGCCAGAAATTTTTCAATGGAAGACATCCTGGATTTCTGCCAGTCTGCTATGACATGTTCCTCTCCAGAATGCTGATTAAACTTCTGAAGGACTTCCCAGATGTTTCTAGTGATGGTCACTGGCTGGATGGAATGATGCCGTCCACACCGCAACTAGAGCACAGCACTCGATATGACAGAAAGGTGGTGGAATCCAGGAAGTCTGACCTCATTCATCTTCAGTTTTTACTCAGATGTCTGGGTATTTTTAGCCCATGATCACACCACTATCTGTCTTGTGCAAGAACAAGCTCCTGGCCTTTTCTTACTCTCTTTTTTTTTTTTCTTTTTCTTTTCTTGATGATGTCATGGGGTGAGGTGCAGAGTATAATAATGTCACTTGAGGAAACTTTATTTTTTATGGAATATCTCTTGGATGTTTTTTTTTTTTTTTTATTTGTTTCATGAGGGTAATGGGAGAGCTGTCCTAAAATCCACTACAGCAGGTCGGCTTTAAACTGCACGCCGAGCTCTTTAGTTTCTCCATCTTGAACAGTTTTCAGATTGGCACACGTTCCAGTTCCCAATAGCAGCACGTTTGACCTCAGAAAGGCAGTTTTGAGCAGGAGGGAGAAGGAGGGGGAAAAAAAATCCTGGAATGTCTGGCTGAAATCTTTTGATTTGGAGTTTAGATTCATCTCGATGGATTTTGTTCGAGCTATGGTTTAGAACACCCACTCGCTAGCTATATAGGAAAAAAAAAAAGTGAAAGGGAAAAAAATGTCACAAAAGCTCACATTCGACTGTTATTTATTTAGTTTTAGCTGTTAGCTACGTTTCATAGTCTTTTTACATAAACACACTGCAGGTAAACCAACACCCATTACTCACACTCTCTCTCTCCCATTCTATCTCTCTCGCTCTCTCTCCCTCTCCTTCTCCCTTCCTTTTCCCTCTCTATCTCTCTCCGCCGCCATTGTTTTCAGCTGTAAAATCTCCCTCAGCTATAGTGAGTCAGATTATTTATTTCTTTATTCTAATTATAAACTTTCACTCCGCTGCATGCAATCTTACCCTACTAGTACCTCCACCTCCTCTCTTTCTGTCATCAGAATCAGTAAATGAGAAACTGAGTAACTGAAGCAGTGTGTATCGTCATGATGATGGAGTGAAGCTGCTTTTATGCCTTTAGCTCACTATCTTCAATTCTTCATTGTTCTGGTCATCATCTGTCATCTCTCATTCCTCAGCCAGATGTGGGTTTACATTCACAGAAAACGTGTTGTTCAGAAACACACCCATATCTTTGATGACAGTATTGAAGCTATACAAACCCCTGTGAAATAATATTATAAACCTTAATGTATTAGATCAGACACATTAATGTATATAAACCTGTGACTTGACTTACTGTCATAACTACTGTTATTAGTAAATAAGCCACACCGTCTGACCACCGTCTGAGAATACACCAATGGTGTGATCTAAATAATAATATAGAAATTTTATCACTTATTATAATTTCTTACTGGTGATCCCTAATTCTATTATGTAGCTAGTATTGTTCTACATACTCGATTGGTGTGCATCAAACTAAAGCCCAAGCTTTATCATGGTAGACACATTGTTGTCATTTGTGAGGCACTGAACCATAGAAGCAGGTGACATTTCAGAGCTTTGAACATCAGTCATCTTGGCGTCCAGTGAATGAGGGAGAGAGAGAGAGAGAGAGAGAGAAAGAAAGAGAAAGAAAGAAAGAGAGAGATGATCATACTACTCCTCTGCACAGATCTGAATGGTTATGTGATTGTGTGTTTTGACCCATCAGCCACAGCTCTCACTCTGAATAAAGGCCATCAGAGTTCCATTATTAATGAGACCCTACGGACAGAATCCCGCAGTCAGCTATTCATCTCGAACTTCAAAGGGTTAAACTGCAGATTTACTCTCCCCTGCCAGGATCCGAAGCTGAAAATGGTGTATTATGTGACTCTGTGATTGTAGTAGGCCTTTATCTTTCATTCAATCTCTTTTAGCTGGATGCCATCTTCGGTGTAGACGTAGCAGTTATGATTTTTGACTCCTTCCTACATTTCGGTACAGAAAGCAATGGTTGGATCAGTTGCCAGTAAAGAGGGAATGGATGCAGGATGTGATGTGGCTAGACAGAACTTTTTAAACTTTTGACACGTTGTTTGCAACGTTGACGCCTCTGTCAAAGAGATTATCCTCGGCTGTCTGAAAAGGGTTTCTTGAATAAAGTGTTCTGCTAATTTTCCTAATGTAGAGCGAGCCAACTAGCACAGTGCAAAATGTCCCACTTGGCTCCTTCTTGCTTTTATTTCTTTTCAGTTGTTTGCACAAGTGGAGAGGCTTGAATAATGATGATCTGTAGGTACTGTCGGTTCCAGTTTACATTCTCCTCGCCAGTCGGCTTAAAGAGCTTTGGGCGTGTTCTCTGTAGAATGTCGACTTCACATGGTGATAAACACAAAGCCGTCCCAGGTTTTCAAACCACCGTTTCCATTTCACACTTCGCCTGCCGAACCTTTTGAAAAGAAAGTTCCAAACTTCAACCCCAAAAGGTTCATTGTTCTGAAGTGTTCTTGAATTAAGTCCATTGATTATGTATAGCTTGTAGTATATTTTCAACGGCTTATGAAGCCAATCGCACGAACGTGTCAGAAGTTTAATGAATTGATAAAACTACACCCCTGTACGCTGCTCTTATATTATATGATATATCTGTGGTGGGTTTAGACCGGTTTAAAGGGTTAGACAGTGCAGAGCTCTGTTACTGCTGGACGGAAGCGTTCCCATCAATCCTTGTAAGCATGACATGAGCAGTGCATCAGTTTCCTGGTGGTTTCGCCCCCTCGTGTGATAAATGACAGGCTTGGGCCATGTTGGATCTGCCTCTTAAAGATAGAGTATGGATTTTCTTGGAGACTGTCTTCTAATGTGTGTCATCTTTTCTGTCCACATAGAGTAAAGAGGTGGGACTTCAGCTGCAGGAGGATTTGATGAAGGTCCTCAACGAGCTGTACACGGTAAGAGGTGCACAAATAAAACACACATTAGTATTAATTAATTAGTAGTATTAATTAATATTAATTCAGATGAAAACCTTAGCTTTATTGGCTGGCTACACATTCATCCACAAGATTTTGTTTTCTGGAAGCTGGAACATTTGCACAGAACAAAATGGCAATTATGTAGAAGTTTTCATGCTTAGAATATTCATATGTTGCATATATCATAGCTCAGTGTGTATATTAGTGTATAGTTTATACAGTATCTGAGGTGGCCAAATTGGTAGCCCCACCACCTTATTAGTACAGACAAGTAGGTTCAATAGGCCGGAAACATTTTTTTCATTCTCTTGTTAAAAAACCACCATCCTTTTTCTTTTCACCTTCAAAACAAAAGCTTTTGTTTGTCAATTCAGCCACAATGAGCTTCCCAATTGTGCACATATATTAATACTGTAGCTATAACTACAGCAGACAATCTGTAAACTATAGACGATCCTTTCAGCCAATGTCTCCTGTGTGCCAAAATTTTGTGTGGCAAACCAACAGAGGAAGTGTTACCACTCTTAGATAAAGGATGATGAATATGGCATGCCATCCCCTACCTGGGAATTTATACACTCCTTCATATCTGGATTAATCTTCTCTATCCAGCTCATTACATGACATTATGGGATGCATCATTTGTTCTCCCTGTCTGTGTGGGTTTCTGAGTGGCTACATCCAAAAAACATGGAAGTGGGTTGATGCATTGTCATCATCATGGTTCGGGTTCGGTTCCAGGCCAGGGAACCAAGTCAATCAAACCAATGACAAGTTTTGGGAGATAGGAGCGAGGATGAGAACCCAGACAGAACTGCACACACACACAATAACTCAGCTAGGGACCCTGAAGTGAGGTGGCAACATTAGTCACCCTGATTCTAACCGGATTACTGTACTCAAGATTTCTTCAAGATCTCTGTCACATACACAGCTGTATACAGTGTTCAACTAGCAGTGAAGTGAAAAAGCTGGCTATTCCTCCTAGACTGTGTTATATAAATAAACTGAGGGTTTGACTCTCAATGCTTGCCCCAGGCCAGGATAAAATAGGAAGGTTTTGTCAGGAAGGGTATTTGGCGTAGAAGCTGTGCCAGAATCCAATATGTGGACCCAAAAAAAACTTTATTTTTTGTACACCTGCCTGGATCTGCCTGAGAAAATCTGTAGATGTAAAAAATAAATATACAATAATATTTTTTGGGGTTTACTAGAATACCTTCAAAGATGCATAGTGTTCAAAGATGCAGTGAAAAGTGCAGGTACACAGTGTTTCCTTACTCCAACATACCACACGTACACACACACACTTACACACACTCCCTACTCTGCTTTGCTCTAGTCTCTTTCAAAGGGGCTGGAAGTGAAGCTTCTGCTGCAAGAGAGGGTTTATTTATATGTGCTGCAGTTTGTATGATGAAGGAAATTTGAGCCCCAGTGCTGCTGCTTCTTCTTCTTTCCTCTTAAAAGCATTGTGGTTGTTGGTCACAGCAGGCCATCCTGGTTGTGTGTTCCAGCTTGCTTTAAAGAAAACTACAAATGACCACAGCTGCTTGTGTGCATATCTTTTAAAAGCAAGATCCTACACCAGGAAGTGGATTTTTCCCCCCCCTTTTTCCCAATGTGCCAGTGAATTTGACAGATTGGTGCCTTCACAGATGCTTCTCAGGTTTCTCAGCGCCACTAAATTGGATTCATTGCCTTCAAAGTGTGCTGGTGTTTGGTTTCATGCTATGGTAATGAAAGACAGTTGCGTTTTTTGACAGGCTTTAATGTCATGTAGTATTTGCATGGCCTAGTTTACACAGGCTTCTATTCTGATTTATAGCAGAATTGTATTCTTCCCTAGAATATCATCAGATAATGGCCACCTACGGAGATCTTCTTCTTTCCTTTTCTTGGGTCTCTGATGCATCTGGCACAGTCTTTGCGTTGTGACAATGTTCACCATATTTCATAGCTGTTCCTTTTTCCTCATTATATTGTGTCTTGCATAACCCAGTCAATTCAGACAGAAAATGATGCAAACAGCACTCTGTTCCCTTGCCGTGTTGCGTTGTCTTAAAGCGCCGTGTTCGCCATTGCCATATTCTGACATACTGTACGGTCACAGAAGCGCACGCATTTAATTATCAGCAGGACGCTCGATGCTCAGTCATTCGGACGATACCCCAAACCTTCTCACTGAGCTGTTTGAAATTCCTGCTCTAATGCAGAACACGTGTATGCTTTGTTCGCGGTCGTTGGGGTTTCGAAAAGAGATTGAAGGTTTGGGGAGGGGTGCTCCAGATTTTCAGGTTTCTTTCCCCTCCCCCGTACCCCAAAGGGGCACATGCACTCGCATACTTGCATACATGTATGCCGATAAGGAAATGACCATAAGCATAAATCCCTATAAAAGAAAGCTAATCCTTTAATTAAACGTTTAACCATGATCAAAATAGACCTGGCAGCAGTTTTTACAACACTTGCGGTTTATAAAGGTGATTAAACTGAGAAGGAATCCGAGGAAACGTGAAGTTCGGGGTGTGAGTGTTGTTAGTTCACTGACATTCTAACTTTTTTTTTACATTCCACGTTAAACCAGTAATGGCTCATTTATGACCCTGTTTTCCAGAGAAATATTTTGGCCAAACCTGCTGCTCCCGAATTCTCCTCATTTTTTAATAAACGACGACACAGCAATGATAAGTATTTACTGCATCTTTTAAAAGGACGTATCAGCAGTGTAAATGATGGAAATAGGGGTCATTAAAATGTCTTTTGGAGCCAGGAAATGATTGACGGTTCTGGCAATTATGTCATCTTGATCTGTCACTGGCAAAGATTCCTCCTCAGGGAGTATTAGACAGTGGGCACATTCCGTTCATTTTTAGAATAAGAAAACCCCATGAGCCCCAATACTCCTGTCTGAATTCAAGCCATCAAATGACATCTTTCATTGTTTGGCATAGATTCCTTTTTACTGGGCCAGTTTTCAGCTGTTATAGTTATACAGTTGACCGGTGCCACGGTTACATCAATTCCAGTTCCAAAGGCACCGGAGAGATTGTCAACACAATTGTTCAGACTTCAACCAGTCTCATACGTTAGCCCTGCTTGCCAGTATATACTGACATTGTTGTTTTGGTTGTGGTTGTTCTTGGTTTTTAACAAAGCACCATGCAAGAAGGAGAGGAAAACTATTTGGTCGTGCATGCTCGAGTGCAAGCTAAAACAATTTGGGCAAATGATTCTGGAGCAGGCCTTGTATGTAAGTCATTATACTAAGCTGAGGCTGAAAGGGCATTGGCTCAAGCATATTTCCTGTTTCCTACAACCAAGCTGTCTGCGCTTACTCAGCCACCTGAACAAATTCTGCAGCGAGTACTAAAAAGCAAAGATTGGCTAGCCTTGAACCAAAACAACAAAGGCAATAGTTGAAAATATTCATGCATGTACAGTATATGTGAAATCTGTTTCCCTAAACACTGGAAACCTAAACATCATAAATCACATAATGACATCACATAAGCTCTAATTTTATATGCAGAAATCTTATATGTAGTCCAATTAATATCTGATGGTTACAGATCTCTTTGGCTTTCATAAATACTCATTTACTCCATGGTCAGTCTGCACAATGCATTTTACTATTACTTCATGAAAGTGACCTGCACCTTAAATATGTCACTAGCCATAACATAGTTTCACTACATGTATTGCATATCAGGGTGGCCAACATTGCCACCTCACTCCAGGGTCCCCAGTTGAGTTATTGTATGTGTGGAGTTTTGTCTGGGTTCTCATCCTGGCTTCTATCTCCTATTCTATCTTCTATTGCTATTAGTCTTATTAAATAGTTAATTGTTCCTATGTATGATCCTGTCCAGGATAAAATATTTACTAGAAAGTGAGCAAGAGGGGCAACATTTATGAATTGCTTACTAGCTAGTAGGATAGAGACCATAGCAACCAACAGGATGTCTGGTCACCACCGTATAGCTGCAGTGAGGCATGTAAAAATGCCTGGCATCGCAAACATAGGATTATAACTTGATATTCATTCTAAATCAGTACATCTTCCCGTTAGCATTTAGACATCACAGTGCTAATCGTGCTCTTCCGCTTTCTACTTCAGGTAATGAAGACGTACCACATGTACAACGCGGACAGCATCAATGCCGAGAGCAAGCTGAAAGAGGCTGAGAAACAGGAAGAGAAGCAGATGGGACGTGGGGCACGCCAGGAGGAGCGCCAAACACCACGCTCCCCTGACACGCTTGCCAGCGTCAGGCTTGATGACAAGCCTGTTCGCCGGAGCTCTGTGAAAAAGATCGAGAAGATGAAGGAGAAGGTGAGGACTTAAATAAATAGAGAAGAGCTGAATTGATGACACTTGTGGTGGTGGTGGTGGTGGTGGTGGTGGTGGTGGTGGTGGTGGTGGTGGTGAAAGAAGCATTGTGTGGGTGGTAAAAGGGTGAAGGATGGAAAACTTGTTTGAATTAAGTGGTGACTGGTACTGTATAGTGCAAACCATGGTTCAGGATCAGGACATGCATTCACAAAGCATGTTGATCTTATTCTTGTTTATGATCTCATTCATAAGGAATACGTTGTTGGTCTGCGATCAAATTTGCTCTCATTCTTCTCTTAAACTGCAGACAGTGAATAAGAACTCTCAGTAGGGCATAGTAACTGGTTTTACTCTGGGATACTTTAACGTCTGTCGGGTTATCTGATATCTTACAGAGCATACAGTCTTTGTGCACTTCTCTGACCACATCTCAGATTGTATGGCTCAGGCTTTTTTTAATAAACAACCTTTTCAAAGTTATCCAAAACACGTTGTGCTTAAACAGCTAGGTATTGTCACTGGATTTAAACCCTTCAGAAGATTATGAGCGTATAAGGTTGGTATAAGACTGCGGCCACTATTACTATTGAAGTTTGTTTAGTTTATGTTAGACCTGCATCTTCTTCCTGTGAACATAGCTGATTATTGGCAGTGTTTAATCAGAATATTTTATACCAACCATTTTATAATTGAATGCTTTCCCTTCAACCTTGGACCACAAGGGTGACAATAACATGGTTTGGTGGTAATGGTAAAATGGTCAGGTTTGTCTAGAATGTCCTTTTAGAAAAGATAACTCTGTCCTTAACTTCAGACTGCAGGGTTAGAAAAGGACAGGGCATGGACAGAATTTGTGCTGGCAGCTTGAACATTTCTTTGTCGACTAGCAGCCATGAACCATTCGGAGACACCTGATCCACATTGCTAGTTACTGGCCCGAGTGGTTTAATGGCCCGTGTTCAATGTTCATTTTCTCTCTTTTCTTTTCATACCGCTTGCTTTCCATCTCCTTTTCCAGCGCCAAGCCAAATACACTGAGAACAAGCTGAAAGCCATCAAGGCAAGGAACGAGTACCTGCTGGCTCTGGAGGCGACCAACTGCTGCGTGTTCAAGTACTACATTCATGACCTCTCCGACCTCATTGACGTAAGTCCTCCTGTGCCTCGTCGCCATCGTTTCCTTGGCTTTTAGCCTGCTAGTGCCTACAGATCATTTCTGAACACTGCATTAACACACACCATCATTAACTTATATACACTACGGCTATAATCTTTACTTGGCCGACACCCAAACAGCTCCCTGTAGTCATCTATAGTGCAGAGGATGTAAAGACCTTTTAAATCCATTTGTACTATAGTTCACTTAACCTGAAGCCATCAGATTTTTTTTTCTTTCTATTTATATTTTCAACTCCCCGCCCACTGCAGTCTGTTAATGGTGGCAGTCAGGAAACATTACTTATTGATTTTTAACTCAGTAAGCTTGTGGGATTTGTTGTTAAATTTTTTTCTTCGGATTCCTGAGTTCATGGATGATTTACTTTAAAAAAAAAAAAAAAAAAAAACACACACACACACACACTGTAGCATGACCTTATTTGGTCTTATTTCCTAACAGCTTCTTCATTTCTCAAACAAATTTCCAGAAAGGTCTCCCATTATCCTTATTGTGAATGTATACACAGACTTCTCTACGGTCACTATTCAACAATAGGGAAAATAAATAAATAGCTTTTAATTTTACGAGTCCGCTGCTACAGATCTGTGGAAACCGTTCTAGGTTCGAGCCTGCTGTTTTTTTTTTTTTGTTTTTTTTTTTGTTTTTTAGCTCATGTACACGTAAACCTTTTCTTTTTACCCGCCAGTGAATATTTCTGGATTCGACTTGTTGCCTTGTCGATATCCATGAAGTTACATATTTATTCATTAAAAACCCACCCACATGATTTAACTAAATTTTTCAGTGTATTTTTAAAAAATGTTACGGTATATCAGGCTCGCAATATAAAATTGAAATCCGTGAAATCTAAAATCGCTGTTGTTCCGTTAAAGTGGTTGTAATTGCTTCACTTATTATGTAGACCTCAGGCAACTCCACAGGGAAGCTCTTCGACAGGGATTACTTCTTTTTCACCATGATCCTTAGATCCTCCTAGGGCTCAAGCTCATGATCAGAGCTGGTGACTACACCCAGGATGCCATGAATATGAATGATAGTTTTAAACGGTGCATTCGCTTGGTTTAGGAGACCCGAGCATGCTGGGAAACATCTGATCCATATAAAGATAATAGATGTAGCAGGGTTTGAGCTCTGCTGAATGAGGAAATAAGCTAAAGTTTACCAGGCTGCATCTCTGTGGTGTTTATGTACGTGTTCTTTGTGTTTTAATTGCACGGAAGCCTTTTGTTCAAATAAATAATGCATTGCTTCCTGAATTATAATAAGACCATACAGGAACCAGTGCAATAAAACCTTCCAAATCGGTCTCTTCTGAGTATGCTGTATATTTTAAGGCAATGCAGCTATGCTCTGTTTCAAACAAATATGTTTTCTTGTATGTTTTCTTTATCTGTTTTATCTAGAAAATCATCTGTACCCCATGGGTTTGAAAGCTTTGCATGGGTTGATTTCCTGATTGTGGTGACATTTAGCCCTTTTTACTGTTGAAAATGAAAGTTTTTCACCACTGAATGTAAGAAAACATGGGTTTTAAATGAATTGTTTTCAAAGTGACTTTCACAATCACAATCTGATCTCCTGATCTCATTGAAAATAAAGAACACAAATGAGAGACTATAATTTTCTTTTCTTCAACCTTTACTTACGGTTAAAATGTCTTCACTTTACAGAAATGTTTGTGTTGTTACATCATTGGGACGCAATGGCAACACGTGACCTTCGCTCTACATCCATGTGTAGCTCTAACTCTAGGACTCTCTGGCCAGCCTGTACTTGTGCATTGTTTAATTATAGTATTTTGAGTAAATTCCCTGAATTTGTTTATTGCTTCTTTTATTATTTCTCTTGTTCAGTGCTGTGACCTGGGCTACCATGCCAGCTTGCACCGGGCTCTGCGTACCTACCTCTCTGCTGAGTTTAACGTGGAGACGTCCAAGCATGGCGGCCTAGAGACGATCGAGAACGCAGCTGAGAACCTCGAGGCTCAGGCTGACAAACAGAGACTAATGGAGACCTACAACAACATCTTCTGCCCTCCCATGCGCTTCGACTTCCAGTCTCATATGGGGGACCAGGTAAATCTACACACACGTGCAAATTGAGTCACATGTGTGAGAGCGTCAAACGTTATAGCTGTTTGTTTGTTTGGGGTTGGAATGACTGTTTGGATCGAGGCTAGGAGGTGTAACCGCACTGTCGGTGTGTGTTTAGTCCGGATTTCTTATTGCAGTCCTGTGACTTCAAAGCGGCTTGTATGCCTGAATCCCTCTGTTCCAATCATGCTAATTATTTACTCGTCCTGCAGCTGTAAACAAACAACAGCATGAAGGCATTTCTATATAAACACATCTGCTGGACATTTATAGATTTCGTTGCTTCTGCCAGATTTCGATTTGACAAGAAGGCGAAGGCAAAGTAAGTGAGCAAAGTTGTGTGTTTTTTTTTGGTTTTTTTTGTTTTGTTTTTTTATGTATCTATTGTTCTGTCTCTTAATACGTTTCCAAACAGCGCCTCATACACACAGGAATGAAATGTATGGCCATGTTTATCAGCCATGTAACAAGTTCTCTTGAGTTGTCAGTGGTTTGTTATTGAAGAAAGCTGTCACTGTAGAGGTTTCTACTACCGCCTGTCAAAAACCGTGATAAACTCATACAGATAACAGAAGTGCTGTTCTTTTCTTGCTCTTTATGCAAATAACCAACGATTTTCTCTGCTGCATTGAGACTTTGTGAAACCTCAGTGCTCAGATGTGAGTGTGTGTGTGTGTGTGTGTGTGTGTGTGTGTGTGTGTGTGTGTAAGGGCCTTGCAGCTTTTTGGTCTAATGCAGTGTATTTGAGCCCAGCTGTGACTGCCTAACCTGTCCCTCAGGGAGACAGGGCCACGATACGATGGCCAGATGTTCCTCGTCAGTGTGTGTGTGTGTGTGTGCGTGCGTGTGTGCGTGCGTGTGTGCGTGCGTGTGTGCGTGCGTGTGTGCGTGCGTGTGTGCGTGCGTGTGTGCGTGCGTGTGTGTGTGTGCGTGTGGGTGTGCGTGTGTGTGTGCGTGTGTGTGCATGCGTGCGTGTGTGTGTGCGTGTGTGTAAGAGAAACTGGTGAGAGTCGTACTCTCTTTCTGCAAGCATGATTCAGTGCACCTTCAGAAACAAGAACAAACAAAATGGAGAACAAGAATATTTGTGTTTCTAGTTTAAATTTAAACCTACACAATGGTTACGTTTTTCATGGAATAACTGCTACGTGCTTTCATTCTCTGTTGCGGAACAGCAGTTTTTCAACTAAACAAATCAGTTTTTGTAGTTTTTTTTCTAAACTCACTCCAGTAGGTATATACAGAATATTTCAGAAGTTTGATGCTGTGGCACATGCTACTTTTTCCAAATCCTGCCTTTTTAGGAAATAGTTTTTTCTACTCAGCAAAATAATCAGCTTGAGCAGAGGCTAAACGCTATATGTTAGTTTCCAAATTCAGGAAAATGGATGTTGACATTTTACTAAACTGAGCTACAGTACAACACTTAAACTATAACAATCCTGTAGAGTTTTAAACTTCCAAATTAATGAAAAATCCCTGTTCGGAATAAAGCTCTGTTAGTCCAATAGGGTGGAAAAATAGAGCAACTCAGCTGCTAAACACACACACTAGCGTTTTTTTTTAATTGTATCTGAAATCTAAAAAGAAAAAATTGACTCTGTAACCATTTTCCTAAAAGAACTTTCACAGCAGCAGAAAAGAATACTTAAACCCTTTTGCCCAACTTTTTTTTTCTGTACATTTTAGATAAATTAAAAAATACATAAAAAGAAAAACATTTCTGAACTATGAAGTCACATACAGTATATCAATACATTACAACACACTGAAATTCTTTCTTCACATATCCCAGATTTCTAGGTTGGGGTCAGCATGGCATCAGCCATGATGCAGCACTCTTGGAGGGTTGGGGGCCTTGCTCAGGGGCCCGGCAGGGGCCCCTTGACGGTGCTGGGTTTGAACCCATATCTTTTCAATCAACAACCCAGAGCTTTACCGCTGCCCCATTTCAGAGCAATTGTTAATGTTTTTTAGCTTGGTATTCTACTAAAGTGATTATTATTTTTTTGAGGTCTGGTCCTCATGACACTGGACAAGGAGTCACTGTCATACTTTATACACCGGCTGATTATGTGCTTTGTTAGCATTAAATACTATGTAAAGCAAAAGTGAAGATGATGGACTGTAGAAAACTAGGCCCTAGTGCAAGCATGTCCTGGGACTGGACAAATGTATTAGAGCTTACAATTAGTCTACTGCTGCAGAATTATTTGAAATTTGAATATATACATATATATAAAATAGAAAATGAATCACAGTTATCTGTGTTCTAAATATGACCCGTACTCAAAAACCTTATGAAGATCTTCTAATATTTCTATTCCATTGTGTTGTAATTGCAAAAATTAGAAGGAAAATTATAATATAGAAAATTAGAAAATATTTCTCTCTCTCTCTGCTTTTTTTTTCTATTATTAATTTTTTATTTTTATTTATTTATTTTTTTTATAAAGATGGGCTACATGTGTGCTCAGCAGCCACTGCAGGGAGAACTTCTGCAGAGGTGCCAGCAGCTCCAGTCTCGTCTTTCCACACTCAGGATAGAGAATGAGGAGGTAAATGGACGCACACACACACACACACACACACACACACACACACACACACACACACACACACACACACACACACACACACACACAAAAGTCTCCAGCAAAAACACTCTCGACTCATACTATAGGAGACTGTATAGTCTCTTGAAACATTCCTCTTATGCTGTCATTCTAGTCTCACACCACGCACCTGTTTATTCTCTGCCATAAATCATTACAGGTTCTGTTAGTTATCGTTGATTGTTGTAATAACCTCAGGCACATAAATGAGATATATATATTTATTTTTATTTTTTTTTTATTATTTTTTTTTTAAACATAATTTGCTTCTAGTATAAACAGATAGACTGTATATTTGCATGCATTACTCAGTCACCCTTTTCCTCTTGTTTAGGTGAAGAAGACCATGGAGGCGACTCTGCAGACCATCCAGGACATGGTGACCATCGAGGACTTTGATGTGACTGACTGCTTTCACCATAGCAACTCCATGGAGTCAGTAAAGTCTACGGTGTCTGAATCGTTCATGAGCAAACCGAGCCTTGCCAAGAGACGAGCCAATCAGCAGGAGACTGAGCAGTTCTACTTCACGGTGAGACTCAGATGGATGGGTGGATGGATTGGATTAGATTAAATTAGAAGTTTAGATTGGATGGACAGATGGATCGATTGGATTGAAAGATGGATGGATTAAATTAGATTGACTGGATAGACAGCTGGATGGTTGGATTGATTTGATTTGATAGATGGATAGATTGGATTGGATTAAATTAGATTGACTGGATGGACAGTTGGATGGTTGGATTGATTTGATAGATGGATAAATGGATTGGATTTGATTGATTGGATGGACAGCTGGATGGTTGGATTGATTTGATAGATGGATAGATAGATTGGATTGGATTAGATTAGATTGATTGGATGGACAGTTGAATGGTTGGATTGATTTGATAGATGGATAAATGGATTGGATTTGATTGATTGGATGGACAACTGGATGGTTGGATTGATTTGATGGATGGATTGATGAATGGATGGATTCATTGGATTTAAAGATGGATGGATAGATTGGATTAGGATGGGTGGATGGATTGGTTTGATTTGATTGATGGATTGATAAATCAACAGTTTGATTGGATAGATGGGTGGTTGGATTAAAAAATTGATTGGATGGATGGATGAATTTAAACACAGCCTTTCATAAGGCTTCCTTTCACACAGACATTTTATTATTTATTATTTTTCCACCTTCATGTTGAAACTTTTACATTCATATCACCTTTTATTTTTTTTTTTGTTGTTGCTGCATCTTGGTGTTTTATTGGTGTGTTTTTAGACACGTGTGTGTGAGACAGGATTCAGTTTTGGTCTTCAGGAGTCTCTCTGAGATGTTAAATTGCAGCTATAAAAAAGATTTTTCTCAATCAATAGCTTCATTTCGTCCATCATTCAGAGAATTATTCATTGTGATCCACGTCACTTCTACTAACCGCTCTCAAATTATAGTAATTATCACTCTTTATTTCAGATCTGTGTCATTCACAAATTTTGTAATAACTGAGGTTTTCTTGAGGAAGCCGAGGTTTATATGAATGCTAAAGGTTTCGGTGTTTCAGCTGGCAGTGTGGCAAACAATATAGACTAAAGGAAACATTGATAAGATGGAGGGGTGATTTTAACTTTGATATAGAACAGGGTTCTTTCTCTCTAACATTTTACCACCTGCCAACTTCCTATTTTCACTTCCTCTTTCCTCCTTTTATGGCCTCCTTTCTCTCCTGAAATTTTCTCTCTCGTGTGTGAGAGTATGACATTCAGTCACTAGAGACGACTTTCGTATTGACTGTCATTTATCATTTCTCTCTCTCTCTCTCTCTCTCTCTCTCTCTCTCTCTCTCTCTCTCTCTCTCTCTCTCTCTCTCTCTCTCACTTTCTGTCCCTTTCAGATACGTTGTGTGTCTTCTGAGAAATGAGCTGTCAGGGTCCTCAGTGCCCTCAGCTCTTTAATGTTTACATCAGCCAGCGTGTGAGACGTGTGGCGAGAAACGTACAAATAATAAAAGGCAGATGAAAATGAGAGAAAGATTAGATCTAGAGAGCAGGGGGGAAAAGAGGACACAGTTTCCAATGTAGACAAATAATGGAGATGGATGGTGAAAGACAAATAGATGACAAGTCAGCATTCTGTGTTTCAGAAACTGAAGGAGTTCCTAGAGGGCAGGAACCTCATTACCAAACTGAAGGCCAAGCACAACCTTCTCCAGAAGACCCTGGGAGAGAGTAAGTGATCTAGCTGTGTGTGTGTACATGTGTGTGTACGTGTGCATGTGAATGTTTCTGATTAGAGATAGAATGCTATAGCACGAGTCAGACAGAGGATGGAGAAACAGTGAAGTTCACTTGAAACTCTGTACATCGGAGCATTTTTCTTTTAAAGTAATTTGTTAAAGAAAATAAACACAACTCGCTCCTGTTCCCAGAATCAGTAATGGAGGTGAAATGTCAGGTATCACACTCCAAGTGGAGACTGGAAGGACAAGGAGGTTTGCGTGTGGCTGCGTGCGTGAGCTTGTACGTATGCGAGAGCATGTCTGCGAGTGCATGTGTGTGGCTGCGAGAGCATCTGTGTGCGAGAGCATCTGCACATACGAGGCTGTGCAAGTGTGTCTGCATGGGTGTGGCTGTGTGCGAGTGTGTGGCTGTGTGCGAGTGTGCTCGAGTGTGTGTGCAAGCTAAGCTCTAGAACACATTGTCAGTGATATTTATTGGTTTTATTTTATTTAACACAATCTACAAAAACATGATATTCACATTACATATAGTACGCAAAATTGCAAACTGTGTCTTTTGTAAGACACCTTTTTATGAAAAAAATATATTTGTGTGTCGAATAGTGAACGGCAAAAATATATTCCTTAAAGAAACGTTTATTTTTTTCATTTTATACATTACAGTTCAGTTTGTCTCTGGATATAAAACACAGTACGAGTCCATACTATGTGTAATATACATCTATATACATTTCTATAATCATGGCATTATGCTTGTGTGCATTCTTGTACATAATTATCTTACAGTGTGTATTTATTCTTCTTTTTTTTTCTAATTCTTTTCAGGGGTTTTGTGTATAAATGTTCTCTAAACTTTGTTGTATTATATACAAGGACAGTAAAGTTTCTTATATCCATTAAAACTGACAGGCGAGGGTTATTACATCATAAAATACAACGGCCAATCGTGTTGCTATATGCAAATATAGATCATGCAAACTCTTCAACATTCACGCTTTAGACATTTGGACTCTAGTTTGTGTGTGCGTGTGCGTGTGCGTGTGCGTGCGCGTGCGCGTGTGTGCGTGTGTGTGTGCGTGTGTGCGTGTGTGCGTGTGTGTGTGTGTGTGTGTGTGGTAAGAAACAGTGAGGGAATTCGAAGAGAAAGAAAGTGATAGAAGAGTGAGATATTTAAGGAGAGGCAAGATTTCATCTCCCGTCTCTCTGTTTTTCTGTCTCGCCTCCCACTCTCATTCTTCCAGCCCTACCGAGTGAGCAGGGAGGATTTTAGATAGCGTAGACTGAAACAGATGGAAAAAGACAGAAAAAAGTTGTTCCTACTGTTAGGATCCTCCAGTGTATAACGAGCACACTACTCAGCAGTGTATTCCTTACGGCTACACATGTGGAGATGCTAATGACGGACGTTATTTGCGAGCTTGTCGAGGAATCTGGGGTGTAGATTACTGCAAGAGAGTGAGAAAGAGAGAGTGAAGGAAATGCTTGGGTACTCGCTGAAATAGACCCTGAAGATGCTGCAGTGCATTCTGGGGGATTCAATTGATGCATGTCAGCTTGATGTGTTAAAGAACGTTCTTTTTCATTTGGAAGCACCTGTATGTGTAAAAGCGTACTAATTAAGGATGAACCTAGCTCATCATAGCGTGACTAAACTGTGTGTGTGTGTGTGTGTGTGTGCGCGTGTGTGTGTGTGTGTGTGTGCGCGTGTGTGTGTGAGCATCCATTCTGCATCATGGGTGGGGTATGTGTGTAAAGGGTTATGTGGGCATGTCTTCTTCTTTTTCTTTTCTTTTTTTTTTGGCAGCTATGTAGAATTTGTGAGAATAGGGTGGGTCTTTTTCTTTCTTTTTTTTTTTTTCTCCCCCATTTTCTCCTAAAAGTGATGTGGATCTGAAAGCAGGAACCCCACAGGAGGGAGAAAAAGAAGGGAGAAAAAGAGATCATGCAATCATGTTTAGCTAACACGCTCTCCCTCTCTCTCTCTCTCTCTCTCTCTCTCTCTCTCTCTCTCTCTCTCTCTCTCTCTCTCTCTCTCTCTCTCTCTCTCTCTCCCTCCCTCCAGGTCAAAAGACTGACTATTGCCTTGCCAGGTAGGTGCGGCGCACGCATAATAATGAATCTCAGTAGTAGCATAATATCAGCCAGATGTTTTCTTTTGATGTCTAGTTTATATCTTAAATATCTCGTCTAGACGTAATCATGTTTTATTTAAAGCAGCTGATTTACACATTATGGACCAGGGAAATAGCACGAGGCCACACAGCAGCAGTTTTATTAATTTATTAATTTATATTATTTTATTTATTTATTTTGTATTAGCCTCTGGTCATGTGTGCTTGTGTGTGTTGTGTGTGTAAAAATAGGGTTTGTCTCTAGAGGATAATTTGTAGTGGTTAAGGGCTATAGACGCTTGTGCATGTGTAGAAAAATGGGAGCAGCTTGGAGTGAAAATGATCATCATCCATCTCTGTCTCTTTCTTTCTCATGAACACCAGTGGACGGAGGAACTCGACCGCGAGGACACAGGTAATATTCAAGTGTGTGTGTGTATGTGTGTGTGTGTTTGTGTGTGTCTTTGGCAGATGAGCTCACAGTCACAGCCCCCTGCTGAACCCATTTGCTCCACCTGTGCTTTCTTTTCTTTGCATGCCTCACACTAATCCTTGTTGTTCCTATTCAAACCTGAACACATACTGTTACACCTCCTGTACCACTGACAACATACTGCTGCTTTCCAAAGCCTGCAAAAGTCCCTAACCGAGCCTGGAATTAAATCCCCACAGACACACACATCTCATAGTAGCAATGTGTGTTCACACTCTGTCTCCATGCTCCGGCTCCCTGTCTTCCTGTCAGTACATTTTGCGGGATTAATTAAACTCCTTCGCGTCTGTAAAAGCAAACAAAAGAAATGAATCAAATCTTTCATTTGTGTGTTGAATCTGAAGCTCAATGTTCATATCGCCCCCTAGGGTTGAC